>NW_005871079.1:223384-345280 GCF_000147115.1 Myotis lucifugus
TCTCAAATGTTTCGAAGCCATTGCTATCAGCGCAAATAGGCAGCCCATTCTGAGGGAGGCGTCCACCACCAGTGGGTTCTCCTCCTGCTATTCCCGGCAGTTACTCCCACAAGTGGCTTCATTTTCTGGTCCTCCATCCACTAGGAGACTGGACTCATTTCCTACAGCAGGATGTTAACGGCTATTACGCAGGGAAAAGAGGCTCCCTGGTCAAATAAGTTTGGGAAATGCTGACTTAGAGTTGCCATTTCGTTGTGAATATTCAAGGGGATGGAGATACGGATTCAGCATTTCCCAAACTTATTCGTCTAGGAAACATTTTCTACCCCTAGAGGCCAAAGTTCTGACAAATACACTTAAAGGGACACTGATTAGCTCACTTCCCCCATACACTGGATCTAAAATTCCGTGAATTACTATTATAGCCAGAACTGGATAACAAGGCCAATCTCTTCACCCATTTCCACCAGAGAACAGGGACTAGGGACTAGGTATAAGAGCGCGTTCCGAAAGCAAGTCTGAGTCTCCATTCACACTTTGATGGATGGTTAATGCTCTGAACAGAAGAGGCAAGTATTAGTGCTGGGGGCCCCCTGGTTAAGTGGCCTCCAGTGAGTGGGTCATGGGAAATACAAAACAGATATTCAGTACAACACATGGGCAAGAACATTCTACCCATGCTTCCTTTATAAGGACTCTCTGAAAAAGACAACCGGTTAAAGACTCTATTATGTACAAACTAAGTCTGATAGACACAAAACAAGGGTCCACAGAGGGATACGAAGCATCCCAAACACTCCTCCCGGGTACTGCTTCCTCTGTGGTGTGTCAGCTCTGTGTGGTCAGAGTTAGAAATACAGTAACAACCATCCGAAGCACCCGGATGGCCAGCACTTCATGATAATCACTTGTAGAACTGACCACGTCACTGTCTTCAGTGAAAATAGATTTTTCTATTTTATATGCATGAGAAAGAAATTTTAATTTATTCTACATTATAATTTTATTTGACCAATCAATGGTGCCCTCTCATAGCACGTGTATTAATTCAAAGGAAACTAAATTTCTACGCAAGTGCATACACTACATCATAGCATGGAAAGTTGCAAGAAACCCGTCCTTTGGGGGGAAATACTGTTATAACAATGCAGTCTGGTAATGTGGAGCTTTATATTCACTGAGTACATTTTCCTTATGTCCCCTCCCAAGCCTCAGGGGAGTATTTATGCATGGAGTGCTTATATTTCACTTATTGCCATGGTTTTGAGAATAAAGTTTGGGCTGTGGTATTGCCAACATGTTGATTAATAACAGGTATTTACTTGAGGAACTTCCCTAGGACAAACACAACTAGCAACGTTTAAAGATGGAGCTAACATTGGTGATCACGTCCATAGGAAGCACACGAGAGAACTGTTCCCCATATCCTGGCAATTTTTTGGGATGGTATTTATAAAAGAATATTAAAGCTGATTTTAAAGAATCCCAAAATATCTGGAGAATATATATATATATATATATATATATATATATATATAACCTTTTTGAAAAGGAATTTGGCAACATGAGTTAAAATCTCCAACATATCTTTGCTCCAGTAATTCTGCTTATAGAAATCTCAGAAACAAAGCAAACAAAAAACCCAACCCTCAGATGTGGACAAAGAAATTTCTCACAGTATTTGCTTTAAAGGCAAAAATTATAAACACGAAATATTAAGCGCTAACATTTATTAAGTACCAATAAGTACAGTGCTTGCATGTGAATATTATATTGCCATGTAGGGAGAGGTGAGTTTTCTTGCTGAGTAGCATCTCCCCCTTCCCCCTGAGTTCCCGCAGCACTCAAAATCAACCTGCCGCAGGCTCCCAAACCTGGGGTTAGGTGATTGCCTGGCCCACATCCTGTATTTCCTGTGTGGGTGACTGGCACTCCCAGCCACACAATTACCCAAGCCCCATGTCCAGGAATCATTACCTACTTGTCTCTTTGCCTCATCTCCTTCCCCAAACTGATGACTGAGTCCATTGTCTTAATAACTCTTGTACCATCCTCACTGTTGCCCAGTCTTGGTCTGTCTTGCCCACACAATTGTTTCCTTGACTAATTTCTCAGCCCCCTGCAGTCCACGCTCCCACTGCCAGCCTGATGATCTTTCTAAAATACAAACCTCAATCCTATAAACCTATTTCTCAAACTCTTCAGCGACTCCACTCTAGTGCAAATGCTTAGCCAACTATATACCAGGCACTACTAGGCGTTTTCTACATACTGAGTCATCGAATCCTCACACAAGCCTACAATGAGAGTACTCTTATATTCTCCTTATAGAAAGTATTATCAGCTCATTTACAAATGAGGATATGGGGCACTGCAGGGTTAGGTGATTGTCTGGGCCACACACCTGGGAAGGAATAGAACTGGTGAATTTTCTGTCTGACCGGCTCTCTAGCTCTAGGCTCCTGGCAAACAAAGCCCTCAGGCCATGTTGCTCCTCAGGCCTCACCTCCACATTTCACCTGCACCCTGTATTCTAATTCACAGAGTCCTGACACTGGCCCTCACACCTTTCCTATCCTCAGCTGTTTTTTACCTACAACTTTTCTTTGGTGAATCTTTCTTCTCTTTCCCAGAGCAAATTCATACTTGATGCGTTTCTATTATGTGCTGGCCTCCAGGCAATGTTCCAGGCACTGGGGCAGAGCAGGGACCAAGCCAGACAGGCCTCTCTGCTCTCAGGAACCCACCATCGTAGTGCATGGGGCAGGGATGGTGAATGGAAAGGAGAGGAAAGTAGACAACAATTATGTTAATAAATGAACAAGATAACTTCAGTGAAAAGGTTTGGGAAGAAAATAAAACAGGGTAGTAGAGGAGGTTATGTAGACTGTGGCCAAAGGAGGTGATAATGGAGCAGAGGCCTGAATGCTAAAGAAAGAGGCAGCCAAGCAGAAAGATCTGAGGGCAAGCCTTGAGGTGAGAAAGGACTTGATCTGTTCAAGGACAGAAATAATGTTTGGGAAGTGAGCAAGGGGTGATGTGGTGGGTGATGAGGACAGAGAGGGGAAGGGGCTGGGTGGGACAGAGCCTGGTACATCAGGGTAGAGAATTTGGATTTTATTTCAAGCGCAGTGGCATGCCGCATGGGGCTTATAAGCAGGGGGGTGATAAGGCCTGATTCACCCCTCCCTTTTCCCCATGGTACTTGTCTATCATATACATCATTATTATAGTACCTGTCATTCTGAGTAACAATTCTTTATAAACATGAAGTCCTTGGGAAAAGAGGACCTGTCATTTATCTTTGACTAGAGGCCCGATGCACGAAAATTCGTGCAAAAGTAGGCCTTCCTTCCCCTGGCTGCCAGCACTGGCTTCCCTCCGGCCCCGGCTTTGTCCCGAAGGACATCTGGAATGACATCCGGTCTAATTGGCATATTACCCTTTTATTATAGATTTCCCAGTGCCAAGCACAGAGGGTACATAGAAAGTAGTTAAAGCATTTTTCATGATTAAAAAGAAAACAATTTCCCCCCCAGTATCTGGGGCCTTCTAGACATTGGCATGCTCAACCTCTGGAGAAGCACTCAGTTTGTCCCTCCATCTCAAATCTCTGCTGCCTCATCCACCCATACAGCCTCATCCACCTTCTGATGCTCTAAGTGCCCGAAGAATTGTAGTAATTCAACATTTCCCTGCACTTGAATGCATTGATCCAGTTGGCATTTATTGGACATGTGCCATGTACCGTGCTAGGCAAAGGGGCTACAAAAGTTTCTAACTCGTGGTCCCAGCCCTCCAGGGCAGACTCTTCAGTGATTATAACACCTGGTGATCAGTGCAAAGTAGAAATAGGTTCAAGCTACGAAAGGAGCCTAGAGCTAAAACAACAACAGCAACTGCATCACCTTTGTGAGTCATGTAAGTGCTGCTGTTCACACAGATTCTGCACCTCATGAGCTCATAAGCATCCTAGGGCCTACAGCCTAAGAGAGGAGTGCCGTCATCCGATCAATGTCCTTAGTGATGACCCATGTCCCTCTGGAGGCTGAGAGAGCAGGACAAGGAGCAGCTGGTCAAAGAAGATTCCTCTGCCTCTACAAAGGCTGGCTGACCTGGAATACACAGGCAAGGCAGTCCCCTCAGCAGGAGCCCCTCCACAACACAGAGAGGGGGTGCTGTGGCATCGTGGCTGCAGGAGTGAGGGAATCCTGGCTTCCAGGAGTGAAGCTCAGGTGGCTTTCTGACGCCTGGTTCTGGGATGCTCCACAGCCAGACTGGAAAAGGGGAACAAAGGGAGGGAACGCCACTGCGGTGCACCATTTAGAAATAAAACATTTAGTGATTCAGCAGTTGAATCCAGGTATCTCATAATGTTAGCTGAGGTTCATGTTGGTTTGGGACTAGTAGGAGGGAAGGCTGTAAATTACTTTGGTTGATCTGTCCTTCAGTAGTCACTGATAGGAATTTCCAGTAAATTCTCCCTTTTAACACATCGAGAAGTAGAAGAAGGAGCATACTGAAGACAAAATGTAATGTAAAAAAAGAACAAAATGAATTATACCAGGTGGTTACACCAAAGGGTACTGTGTTGGTGGGTGTGGGGAGTTTCAGGGTGGTAGTAATGCAGGTGTAGGGAAAAACATGAAGGTAGAGGGTGGAGAAGTGGGAAAAGAAGACTCCCAGCTCTCCTCTCTCCTGAAAAAACTTGGATGAACATGACTCCATTTATATAAGTACTCATTCTTTTGCATATATTTAAGAAGTACAATTACTTCCCATGGACTTAATGAATGGTCCTCATATCCCCCCAGTGGAGTTGGAAGGAACATCCTATTTCTTGGGACTTTGGCCTATTCTATTCCACCTGCACACATACTGTTCCAGTCAACAGGACGTCTGCTACCAAGCCATCGGAGGGGCTGCCAATGACACAGAGACTGGGGTGATATGTTAGTTTCCATAGCAACAAACAGTTGGGGTTGCCAAATAAGATTATACCCTGGATGTAGTGTACACACACACACACACACACACACACACACACACACACACAATCTGCATAGGCTGAAAGATTAATGATTCTTGTTTTATTAAAAAGAAAGAATGACAGCATAAGAATATCCAGATATTCTTATCTATCTCCCCTACCCTATAAATACGTTTTCTTTCCAGGAGGTAGATCAATTGTGAAACATCTACAGGGAATCCAGAGGACACCAGGAGGCCCACGCAAATCATCAGCTCTTCTAAACATAGTGCATCTATTAACAAGAAAGAATAACACAGTTCATTAAAGCTTAACCTCCTTTGATTCATTTGGAAGTTAAATTTAGTGATACTGGATAGGACCCAAGATGGATACAGAACACACATTACTCCTCCTTAAAATCATTTTCCGTTAAAATTGGCTCACATAGTCAGAAAAACCCTCCTCACACAGAACTCTTGCCTCAGCAAAATGGAATTTCATTTCCCCTAATATCCTTTGTGCCTGAAACTGTAAAGCATGGCTTGACAGATAGTATTGGTAATGGTTTCAGAGTAAGTTGAGTACCTGAACCCAAGGAATGTTGCTGAATGGCTAGATGCCAACCTGAGGGAGGTCTCTGTGGTTGGACCTCAGGGCTGTGTCCTTGACCCTAGCCCACTTTGATGAAGATGTGTGAGCTGGTCATCTTCAGTTTCCCCCTCCAGATCCACTCGGTACCTTCTCCACCCTGCTCTGTGCCTCTTTGGGCTGCCTCAAGAGCTCCCAGTTCCTCTGGCTTCTGTTTGGGTTTGGCCAATGGGGAGCTCTGATGGGACATCAGAGAAAGGGCGGAGACTGAGGCTGAGATATTTATTCTCCCAGTTCCCTCCCTACAATATTATCTCAGGCTGGCAATGCCCCTAGTCTGGAAGGCATAGCCCCTGTCAAATGGTCCCTCTCCACATGGTTTCACTCGATGGCTCCCTCCCCTCCCCTTCGGGCTTATGGGTAGTAGGGGTAGTGGGATCCCACAAGTCCACCCCTTTGTAAATAGTCCTTCTATTCATCTCTTGGTCTCCCTGCATGTTACCTAATTTGAGTGCCCTATCTATTTCCAACTGGGATCCTAGCTGATACCAAAAGTGTAATACTCGTGTTGGTATATGACAAAGAAATAAATCAATAACTATTTCAATTAAATAAAAGTGTAAAACAAGAAACAGTATAGCTATAGTAAAAATCATGAAGGTGGCACCTTAAGAAATACTGCACCAGACTCTGCTGTGTCTTTCCAGATCCACTGCACTGCCTCTCCCCAGGCTACTCAGCATTCAGGGAATTGATGGAGGAAATCCACACAGGAAGCATAATAGGCATAAAAGCCAGCCTGATTCTGTGTTGCAGCCTCTATGGGCCAAATAAACGAGGCATGCGGCCCTCAGGCCGCGAGTTTGACATGCTTGCTCAACACCTTTCTTCTTCCCACAGTGAGGCTACTTAACCTTCTACTGTCCATCAACTATAGGCTCAGCCCATTCCCAGTCCCTATGCAATCCCAATTTACACCTAGCTTTGTTCCTCCCCCAAGAATTAGGATCTGGACCCTGATCTTCCATCCTGTGATTTGAGTTGTCCCCCGAGGACAGATTGCCCCAATGTTGGCTGCCTCATCACCTTGGATACCCCATTTTCTCGATCAAGAATGCCAACAGCTTGTCTGGATGGCCACTTGTTGGTGGTTGCCATATCCCTTAAAGATAGTGACTAGCTTGCTGAATGGAACCTTTGTCCATTCGTGCAACTGAATTTGCCTTCTAGCACCCGCTCAGCACAGGTGAGTGGGTCCTGATTCTTCTCACAGGCTTGGTAGACTCTACACGTGCTTCAAGGCCTTTTCTCAAAACGCATTGGCCACTCCCTTATGGGAACAGCTTTCAAAGTTAACTTGTGGGATTTTAAATTGCCAGCGAATCATTCTCAATATTCTATAGTCATATTTAGTCATATTTGATTTTTGACCTCAAAGGATTAGCCCCCTCCGTATTTACAAGCGTTAGCCATGAATGGTCCTTGATAGTCTTCAGATATCAAATAGATCCTTAAAGGATCATCCAATGATACTTAGTGAAGCGTGACAGTGGTTAAGGGGACAGGTGTGGGCAACAGACTGCCTGAATTTGCTTCCTGGTTTCATCACTTACTAGCTCTTTCACTTTAGATAACTTACTCATAGCAAATGCTCCAATTTTATCATTTCTAAAATGGGGATAGTAATATTACCTACATCACAGGATTACTGGGTGATACGTTTGTATATAAAATACTTAGAACAGTATCTGACACTTTACTAGTATAAGTGCTATTTAACAGTAACTAGTGCATTTTTTGTCCATATCATAATTATTACTTAGCAGATATAGTTAACATAGTATTTAAAAAGAAAAAATTAAAACAATGTTAATATAAATAACTTGAGAACATGGTCCATTTATTAATGCTACTCTTTCCTGAATAAGGCCATGTAGGGACAGAAAACAAGCACTTAATCCATTTTGAAATAAGGTTGGGTATAAATAAATCCATCAAACAATAACCACATACCCTGTACTATATGTAGGCCAGTATATACGGCACTTTACATGCTATATTCCTAACCCTGACAACAGTCCCAATGGAAATTATGATCTCCACTGGCCAATTTCGAAGCAGAAGCTCAGACAGCTTAAATAAATTGTCCAAGGTCACTCAGAGCTGAAAGGGGTGGAGGTAGACCCATCTGGCTCTCATTGCTCATGTTCTTCCTATTACATTTCACTAAGCCCATAAAGTGATTCAATTGATTTTTTTAAACAAACATCTACATTGGTGTAATCCCTTTTAGATTGGTCACCTTGGCAGACTCTATACTAACAGGTTCCAAGGGCACTGCCTTTGCTCAAAACACTCTGGCCACTCCTATATTGGAATGGATTTCCAAGTTAATTGGAGGGCTTTGAAGCTACCAGTTAATCATTTTTAATATTCTACAGTCATATTTAGTCATATTTGATTTTTAACCTCAAAGGGTATCACCCAGTTTTATCACCCACCTTGTTTACAAGATTTTGCTGCGAATGCTGTTTGCTGCTCCCCAAATGTCACACCCACCCCTAAAGGTTGAAGATGTGCAGCAGCCAAGATTACTGAAAAGACTCTGGTTCAAGCACCGAAGTCAATTCCAAAACAGGGCTTTAACAATGGTTTTGGCCAATGGCCACATCTTTAACACAGGCCTTTATTCTTGCAGAGTGAACAGAGGGACAGGAGGCCGTTTGGACGAACACATTCTTCTGTGATTATTACAGAATCAGGCTGGGTACTTTCACCCACCTTGAAATCTGTGTCATTGTGGCTACCACTTAACCAGGCCGGAAAATTAATTCCTCCACTTGGATTCATTCAGACGGGCCAACCCGAAAGCTCTGATCACAACCCAGCCTTTGATTAAAGAGAAAGTTCTGAATGTATGCAGACTTCCTATTGTCTGGCCCTCTGTCTCTAGCACTTTAACAATCAAATCATTCATTTATTATTCTGATTCCAATAAAATGCATGAAATAAGCTTAAGGCAATCATGGAAACTCAGAGGGGAACTCTTACAAATTTTATGGAAAACTCAAAGGGTATTCTCTGGAAATCAAAACCAATTAAAGGTCTATCTGAGTTTTTGTGAAATGCCCCTGGTATAAGTCAAACATATCTACATAACCCATATTTATTGAGGGTTGCAAAAACTTGGCATTTTTTTCTCTTCCTTTTTGTCATTTTTCCTCCTGTTAAATCCCTTTCTTGATGCTCCTGCACAACTTTCCTTCCTCACGCCACCACGTTTATTATCTTTGTTGCTACATTACCTTCAGTTCAGGGCTATTAAATCACCAGTTATAATCAATTTCAGCCATTGTTCTGATATTTCTGTTATTACACAGAGAGCCATAGACACAATACTATAGTGGTAAAGACAGTAAATCTCTAAAATCAGGTCAGCTGTTAGTTGTCAGAGGCTCAGTGCTTCACGCTGATGGGAACGTGAATATCAGGCCAAGGATGAATTGAACAGTAATTCATTAAAGTGTACTCGTTCCTTTGAGACCACATCACCTCAAATTTACTGCTATTGTTACTTTTACAAATTATTGGGCTCATTAGAAAGTCAGTTAACTTGCTTCTTTCTATTCCCTCAAGTTTGCTGTAGCTCTCCCTAGCATTTTCTTTTAAAATTCACACCAGAATGCCAGCCACGATCCTAATTATGACGCTTCAAATTAAATTCTTGTTTCCAAGCTTCTTTTTTATTCACAGGTCAAGAAAGCAGTGTGCTGGCATAGTCCTCAAACATTTTTTCAGTTATGCCCCAAATCTGATATAAATGAGATGATTAAAAAGCTGAATCCCAAAAGATTTGCTCCCTGACAATATGGCTGCATAACTCCCCAAATCTATTAAGCAACTATTAGGTAGCAATATTGGTGATGACTTAAATTTAAATTTGATGAGCCAGAAACCCCATGTTGATTCCAAGCCTCCCACAATAATCAATTCTCTCAATTTAGTCACATTACAAAAAGTTATCAGGGAAAGAAACACAATGTAGGGAAAGAAGAAAACGACTTTCTCTTAAAATTATTCATGGATCGTCTAGACACTCTTAAGAGTTCATTGGACCTGCTGACTAGAATGTAAAGAGATAGGGTATCTGCACTCTACACTCTTCTTCTAGTTAACTGATCTCATTTAGGCCCCAAATATGTACAGATCAGTGAAATTCAAACCTGATTTTCTAGGACCCACAACTTCTCAGTCACCTTGAGGGAAGACACAAGCTTCTCCAAAGAAAGTTCTTTTTAACTTGATTTGTTAAAAAATAGCATAGACGGGCCAGCGTGGCTCAGTGGTTGAGCATAGACCTACAGAACCAGGAGGTCAAGGTTCAATTCCAGTCAGGGCCTATGCCTGGGTTGTGGGCTCGATCTCCAGTGTGGGGAATGCAGGAGGCAGCCATTTGATGATTCTCTCTCTCCCTCTCCCTTTCTCTCTGAAATCAATAAAAAATATGTATATTTAAAAAAAATAGTGTGGCCCTGGCTGATGTGGCGAAGTAGAATATTGGCCCACACAATGAAGGGTTATGGATTCAATTCCTGGTCAAGGGCATGTACCTAGGTTGCTGATTCTATCCCCAGCCACAGTTAGGGTACATATAGGAGGCAACCAATCCATGTGTGTCTCTCTCTCACCTCTCTCTCTCTCTCTCTCTCTCTCTCTCTCTCTTTCCTCCTTTCCACTTTCTCTAAAAATCAGTAGAAAAGATATCCTCAGGTGAGGATTAACAAAAATCAAACAAACAAAAATAGTGTCGATTTTACTGATGATTTCATAGCGAAGACTGAGGTGAGAGATTGCATTGCTCATCACACAATTACCTAATTGGTTTAATTTTCCCACGTCTTCCTTTTCAGTCGTCAGCCACAGGGCTTCTCTCATGTTATCAGAAATTTCTCTCCAAATAACAGGAGATAATGAATAACAAAGAAATGAACGAGTGAAAATGCTGGTTGTTGCTGTGACCCAGATCTAAGTAGTATACTGTCTGGTCAGCCGTTTCCCAAGGGGATTGGTCCCATGTTCATCCCTCCTGCAATCTTCACCCTTGTCCTTTAATCTCAGGTGTCTTTGGACCTGGAGTCCAGAGTCACTGTCCCTGCTCCTTTCCCCTCTCAATTACTCCCAGCCTCACCCTCCCTTTCCCTTCTGTCCCCCACACCAGTAACTCTCATGCTCATGGCTACAGCCAACCCACAGCTCCTGCCCTTCAGCACCCAAGGCTTCTGCTGCAGAGAACAGCAGAAGTCTCTCAAAGATTCCTCCAGCGGCAATGAGGCTATGGGGAAGCCCTGCAGAGTAAGAACACAGAGAGCCCTCTACTGCCACCTGGAGGAGGGGTGGGGAGGGGAAAGAGAATGTACTAGTAAGAGCTGGGAATTGAGTCAGAGGCTGCATAGTGGTTAAAAACCACACTGAATCAGACTGCCTGGCTTCAAATTCAGTTCCAACGCTACTAGCTATGGGACCTTGGACAAGTCACTTCACTTTATTGTGCCTCGGTTTCCTCTCCTCTAAATGGGGGTAGCAATAGCATCCACCGCATAGAGTTATTCAAGAGTTAAATGAGGTAATAGGACACTGAGAACAAGAATAAAAAATGTACTTGTCCACCCTTACAATGTACCACACCGAGAATGAACCCTCATGTGAACTATGGTCTTTGGGTGCTGATGGCGTGTCAATGTAGCTCATCAGTTGTAACAAATGCGCCCTCGGGTGCAGCATGTCGACAGTGGGGAGACTGCATGTGCGGACGGGGGTGGAAGGGAACTCTCTGTAGTTTCAGCTCAATTTTGCCGTGAACCTAAAACTGCTCTAAGAAGTAAAGTATATAAAAATATATGTCCTTATTTAAATATATATTTATATATATTAAAACATACTTTATATTATGCATGCTAATATAATATACAGGGGTGGACAAAAGTAGGTTTACAGTTGTTAGTATGCAAAACCCAGAGTTTATTCTTGTATTATCATTTATTAATTTAATTTTATTTATTTGTACTATAACTGTAAGCCTACTTTTGCCCACTCCCATGTATATGTTAAGTATAGATATATAGGTATATATTATATAAATATTATACACATAAATAATGTAAATGTGCTATATTTAAATATATTCTATGTAACATAAATATAGGGTGTCCCCCCAAAAATGTACACACACACTTTGAATAATTATAAAGGCGGTGTTTATTAAAATACATTTCGTTCTCAAAATTGAGCTATCAGCTGTTAAAGTGTGTATATATTTTTTGGGGGACATCCTGTAAATAAATTATATATTATATTTAAATATATATATTTCCTTATTTAAAATAGGCAAGCAAGGCTGTTCCACTTTTTAAAACTACCCCCCTTCCCCTCACTAGAGCTTAAATGACATTGTCCCAGTCCTAAGGCCCTATGAATGCAGGTGTGGGTGGCAGGAATCCCATGGGCGCAGGGAGTCTGGCTCACAGGCTATTTTGTGGTGCGTGTGTAACTGCTATTTCCAGAGCCTCTGACAGGCTGGTGTCTACGCCCTGGGCTCTGGCTCACAAGGTGCCTGTGCAGACACTGGCGGCGTTCAGCTCACATCTGCCACTGTGACCGCCCAGCACGCTGTGCTGCGACCGAGCCTCGCTCTTGCAGCTTGCGCTTGGGTGAGCTGCTGTTCCGATTGCCCACCGCATGGGTGCCCGCTTCAGCTTCTAGTGCCAACCTGTCTGACCTGGTGTGACCCACCCCCAGCCAGCTCCAACTCAGGAAAATCACAGCTGTGCGCGGGCAAGCTGTTTACATCCCTGGATTTGCAATCACACATTCTTAGCACCTGTCCTCATGTAGAAAACGGGCCGATGAAGGGTAATTTGAAAGTATCAAAATTGCCACTCTGAGGAATTTATGTATATATTCATACATAGTGTGTAAAATGCCTTTCGTACAACTTTAAGTTACTAAAGCGTAGCTTGTGATGACAAAAGACCTGAAACAACTAAAATGTCCATATTAGGAAACTGGTAAAATATGTTATACATAGAATTCTATGAAAGACAAAAGGGTGAGCTTTCTGTACAGATAATAGAGCAAACTCCCTGGTATAGTAAATTAACACAAGGTCAGAACAGAGAGTAACAAGAATCATCACAAAGGCAGAAGAGGGGGAAAGAATGTATATGTGTAAAACTCGCTGAAATGACCTAATACCAATAGTTGTTTCTTTTGGGGGGAGGTTGAGGAAGGAGAATTGGGCAGATGGGGGAGTAGGGTGGGGCGAAAGCTTTTCACCCTCTACCTTTTTGTACTTTTTGATGTTTGAACCATGAACCTATTTTTTTAAAAAAACTAAGAAAGCCATGAAAATAATAACCAGTTCTGCCTCCCTCATGGGGAAGGTGGCTGCTTGGGGAACTGTGAAGTGCCTGGAACTCTATCACCGTTCTAGCCGAGGGGGGCTTTGTGGTGGGGCTGACAGCCGAATCCAATAAAACCTTCCTCTTCTGTCACTGATGGAAATTTCTCACCAGCCTTCTTCCTACCACGCTGTTACTCAACCTGTTTCTCTTTGAGCCTTGCTATTCAAGAGTGAGGTTTCTGTTGACAGACTGCAGGGGAGGGAAAGGACTTGAAGAGTCACTATGCTTATAACTCAGGCTGTGGCCTCTCATTTGCATTCCAGAAACTCAACTGTTATCAGTTCACTGATGGATGGAATTATAACGGTAACAAAAGTTTGAAACTGAAAGGGTTGGTAAAGCCCAACAAGTCCCTCATCTTCCAGGTAAGGACACCAGTGAGTGGAGAGGGTAAAGGGCTTGTTCTAAGTCCCCCAGGTGTCAAGGAAGCCGCCAGCAGGGAGCAGGATGCTGCCTCTTCTCTTGTCACACCTCCTTCCACCAAGATGCCAATGTATTAAGTTACAAAGAGGACATGCTATCTAGTTATGGTACAAAAGACAGATGTACTAAATGACAGAAAACAATTACAAAATGATGCATGGTTCAATGACACCAGAGCAAGGGAAAGGAATTAAAAACATTCAGACAACTCAAAGCAGATCTGATCAACATGCCATCCTTTCTAGCCACAGGACACCTGATTGTCCAGTGTCCAGCATCCACATGTCCTTTCTGAGGAGAGGGCAAGGGGTGCGTGCCATCTCTACATGGCTATTTGGATGTGAATAGGATGTGGCAGAAATGGTTTGTTGCCACCAAAAATTTGAGCTCACCCTCTGTAAGGTAAGACTGTCACCAAGAGCTACAGTTCCAAGCCCTCCTTATTCGGGTGGGGCCAGGACCAGTTCTCTCCACGGGAATGAGAGTGGAAGTGAGCAGTCCTTTCCGGGCTGGGTCCCTGAAGAGGGGAGTTTGCCTTTTCCCTGCTCTCCTGCCCCCTCCACTGGCTAAGTAAGAGTCTGGGGCCTGCAGGATACCAGAATCACAAGAAAACCAACGGTCCAAATCTCTGATTCAACCAAGGGAAGGAAAACTGCCTACTGACCAGAAATACACTGCACTGGACGGCCACTGCCAGTAAATGAACCTTTAATGTGTTACTACAATAACGATGTGGACTTGTTTATGTTATTCTCATCAACCAGCGCAGGGAACATTTCAGTGGGGCCTCAAAACAAGTCATTAACGCTCCGCTCTAGAAAAGAATCACTGCGGATCCGGTGAGAACATATCCTGTTTCTGCTTTTCGCTCCATATCTACATCATATATCACAATTTACTGAGTTAATTTAGGCAATATCTATTGACTTCCTGCTATGAAAGATGATGAAAGATGAAAACGTAGAATTTAGTTCACTTAGTCTTTCCTTTCCTTCTGTCTCCCAATGTATAAAAATTACACTTTTTATTGGTTACATTTGTAATTTTAAATACTAGCCTTTTTTTTAAAGACCATCTTTTGAGTATTTTTAACTTTATAATAAAATTGAGAGGGAGGTACAGAGATGTCCCTGTATACCCTGTCCCCACACATGCATGGCCTCCCCCATTACCAACATCACTCACCCGAATGGTACATTTTTTTGTATTTTGCCTTAAAGTGCTTTGATTTTGCCTTTATACTCAATTGATCGTTGGGCATAGAATTCTATGTTCATCATTTTTTTTTTCATACGATGAAGTCATCATCCTTTGTGTTTTAGCCTGTTTGTGTGCATATGAGTCACCTGGAGATCTTACTAAAAGGCAGATTCTCACTGGTGGGCCGGGGGTGGGGCCTGAGAGTCTGCATGGCTAAGAAGCCCCAGATGATGATCCCACCGCTGGTCTGAGGACCATGCTGGAGCCGTGTTTCCAGCATCCAAGGCTGCTGCTGAGAAGTCTGCTGTTAGCCTAATTCATATCCTCCTGTAGTTTTCTTCTCTCTGGTATCTTTCAACATATTGCTCCTGTTCTTAATGTTTGGGAATTTCAGGAGAATGAGGCTTTAACTCTTTAATTAATCATTGTCTTCTGCACTTGGTAGGCCATTTCAATCTGAAGGTTTGTGTCTCTCTTCAGTTTTGGGGATGTTCTATTATCTCTTTGATAATTTCCTTCCTCTTCCCCTGCCATTTTCTTTGGCTTTGCTTCCTGAGACTCCTGTTGCTCATATGCTGGAGTCTTTTCTTTTCCCAGCTTTACTGAGATATAATTGACATATAACTTTGTATAAGTTTAAGGTGTACAACCTGTTGATCTGACCCAATTATATACTGCAAAATGATTCCCACCTTAGTGTTAGCTAACACCTCCATTATGTCATATTATTACTGTTCCTTTGTGTGTGTGCGATGAGAACATGTAATATCTACTCTCTGGCAAGTTTAAAGTATATAATACAGTAGTAGAGGCCTGGTGCACAAAAATTCATGCACTCAGGGGTGGGGGGGGGGGTCCCTCAGCCTGGCCTGCGCCCTCTCACAGTCTGAGACCCCTCAGGGGATGTCCACCTGCCAGCTTAGGCCTGCTGCCTGGGGGATCGGGCCTAAGCTGGCAGTCAGACATTCCTCTGGCAGCCCAGGAGCGGGCCTAAGCCGCAGTCGAACATCCTTAGTGCTGCCGAGGAGGTGGGAGAGGCTCCCGCTACCGTCGCTGCACTCACAGCCATCAGCCCAGTTTGTGGCTGAGCAGAGCTCCCACTGTGGGAGCGCATTGACCACCAGGGGGCAGCTTCTGCATTGAGCGTCTTCCCCCTCGTGGTCAGTGCATGTCATAGCGACCAGTCATTCCTGGTTGGTCCTCTGTTAGGGTCAATTTGCATATTACCCTTTTATTAGATAGGATTATTAACTATAATCACCTTCCTGCACATTAGATTCCAGAATTCATTCCTCTTCATTTTCCACACTCCCCAGCCACTGGTAACCACCATTCTACTCTCTGCTTCTATGAGTTAAGATATTTTAGATTCTACATGAAAGTGAAATCACACAGTATGTCTTTTCTGTCTGACTTATTTCACTTAGCATAATGCCCTCAAGTTCCATCCATGTTGTCACAAATGGCAGGATTTCCTCCTTTAGACACAACATATCTATAATATTTTCTTGATCCATTAGTCCACTGATGGACACTTAGCCTGTTTCCATCTTTTGGCTGTTGTGAATAATGCTGCAATAAACACGGGAGTGCAGCTACCTCCTTGAGATCCTGTTGTAATTTTCTTTGGATAAATACCCAGAAGTGGAATTGCTGGGTCATGGTAGTTCTATTTTTTATTTTTTGAGGAACTTCCATTCTGTTTTCCCTAGTGACTGTATTAGAGCTTTTGGATTGGTCCTCCACTTCTCTTATCTTTTCTCTACTGTTTCCACCTCTTTCTCTTCTCGCTTTATGTTTTATTAAATATCCTCAGCTTATTTTCCTCAAGTCCTTCTGTTGAACTTTTGGATAGTCTATCTTTAATCTCTAAGAACTCATCCTTTTTTTATTATCCGATTTCATGTCATTTAAAAATGGACCTTATGAGTTCATGGATCTCTTTGAACATACTACTGAGAGCTACTGTTTTTCCGGAGTTTCCTCGATTGTCTCTGTTTCCTCTGGGCTGGCCTTTTCTCTTTATCTTGGCCTTTCTCTTTTGTGCTTCAAGTTTTCTCCACATACTTGGTGATTCCTGTCCATACTTAAGAATAAAAGATTAGGTAGATGGTGTGAGTTTTCCTTGATGTTGTATAAGATTGTTTCCCCTAATTTATTCTGTTTAATGATGTCAACATATATATTGGTTTACATAACCATTTTCATATTAACGATTATTAGGTTATTTCCATATTTTTCAATACCGTGCTTCAATAAACACCCTCATAGATACATACCCATATGGGCTGATACAATTATTTCTATGGAATAAATTCCTAAAAGTTTAGATGGCTGGTTGAAAGAAATACACATGATAAAACAATTTTTATTATGGAAAATGTCAAACATATGGAGAGCAAAAGGAAATAGAGTCATTATTCTCTTCATGTGACAGAGAGGCTGCAAGCCTTACGGACACAATTAAAGGCCAGTCCTGAGCCTCCATGCCCCGACCCACTGCGCCCTCCTCTTGGATTATGTTAAAGCAGATGCCAGACCCCAAGTCATGTCATCCAAACTAACAAGTTCAAATTTTAGTAGCTACTTCCAGGTGCCTCCCCACCAATCTTAGTAATTCCCCTTCAACTCCAAGGAATTTATATTTCTCTACATGTAGCCACGGTTATATTTTTCTATGAAAGCTTTTTTACCTTTTTCCTTGGTTGATGACGGTAATCTCATTAAAATCTACCAGTGGTTCCTCTCCGTATGGGATCTGGCCACTTACATGGGCAGAAAATTATAAAATCAATTTGAACAGTTTGGGAAGTGAATGAGGCCACTTCTAATGCTTTTAATCTGCTGCTCTAATTGCACACAAAGTGCCTGCACACATTTCTCTCGATTCAAAATTCTAATTAGCAGATGGCATCTTGAAAATACCTCGGCGGTACACCCTGGAGAGGCTGGGAATTCTATGCCGGTTTTCCCTTCCTAATCTGTAGGTGAAAGGATTCACTTATATCCCTCATCTACGGAATTCAAGGATTAAAAAAAGCATGTAGACCGTCAACAATAAAAAAATAATAAATAATAAAAAGAAAGAACTTAGGGCTTTCCTGACCCAACCTGGCCATTTGTTTATGAGGAGAAGAACTAGAGCGCTTCACCTTTCTCGGAGCCATCCTTAACTTCCTTTCCCACCCCCTAGTCTGGGTCAGGGGTCTGGGTTACCCAGCCCTCACACCCAGCACGGTGCCTGGCGCCCAGGAGGACCTCAGATACATTTGTTGAATGATGAGTTTCTCACGGTTACATAGCTGCTTAGTGTCAAAGATGCACTGACTCCTGACCCAGGACTCTCTCCGCTACTGTAAACTGCCCAGACTTTGGGGTAGGAAAGATCGGAGTTAGAATCCGGACTCAGCCGCGTACAAGACGGGCTCCCAAGTGCAAGGTTATCAACCCGCCTCAGCCTGTCTCTTGGTTTCTCCTTTCTCTGCTGTTCTGCCTGAAGGCCATTCCAGTTGGGCTCTCACCCGGCCACTCCACTGAATCAGGTTTTGTCCAGGTCACCAACTAGTGCCATACTGCAAAATGTGGCAGTCACTGGCTTTGACCGAGGGCAGATCTGATACCGCTGATCACACCCTCTCTCTCTCCTGGCTTCAGGACACCACTTCCTCTGGTTCCCCGCCCTGCTGCTCCTCTTCATCTCCCAGGCCTCTTCCCATTGGAGAGCTCAGTCCTCCGACCCTTCTTTTCACCGTCTACCCTGTCCCCTCAGGTGATCTCAGGCAGACGCCCGGCTTATACATGCCCTACACAATGACAGTCCTCCCATTTACAGTCCCAGTTCAGAGCCTTCCCCTGAACTCTTGTCGACACCTGCCTCCTTGCCCTCTTATCCTGGGTGCCTGCCAGGCACCTCAATATCGTGTCTAAGAGTGAACTTCTGACATTTCCTTCTAAACCTGCTCCCTCCACAGTCTTCCTCACTGCCCTTCCTGAAGTTGCTCAGGCAAAACCTTGGCATCACCCCTAAATCCTTTCTCTCAGATCCTATATCAGATCAACTCTTATTGTTTCTGCTTTCAAAACAGATCAAGAACCAACCAAGCACTTCTTACACTCTCCGCTGCAACCCCTGCCAGTCTTACCTGGACTATTTCAACAGCTTCCTCACCTGTCTCCAGGCTCCACAATCTTGCCAAAATGCAAATTACATCGTGTAACTCCTCCAGTGGTTTCCTGTCTTCCACTAAGCAAAACCCCAAATGCTTACAATGATCTATGGGCCTCATCCAATCGGGTCACCCTGACCACTGCCACCCTGACCTCAAATCCTATGCGCCCTTCAGCTAACCTTTGCTCAGCCACACTAGTGTCCTTGCTCTTCCAAAAATGCCTTTGCAGTCTCTGTTCCCTCTGTCTAGAACAGCCGTGGGCAAACTACGGCCCGCGAGCCGGATCTGGCCCGTTTGAAATGAATAAAACTAAAAAAAAAAAAAAAGACCGTACCCTTTTATGTAATGATGTTTACTTTGAATTTATATTAGTTCACACAAACACTCCATCCATGCTTTTGTTCCGGCCCTCCGGTCCAGTTTAAGAACCCATTGTGGCCCTCGAGTCAAAAAGTTTGCCCACCCCTGGTCTAGAATGATCTTCCCCCAGATGGTCACATGGCTTATTCCTGTCATTTCCTCATGTTTCTCCTCAGCAGTTCTCTCTGACAATCTAAAATAGCAGTCCCCCGTCACCACCTGTTTATCTTTCTATTTTCTTTTTCTTCATTTTATTTAGTATTTCTAGATTTCTTACTTTTTTCTTATTTCTTCATAGCACTTTTCACCTGACATATTACCTATTTGTTTATTGCCTTCCTCCCCCACCACTGCTGTGTTCCCAGGGTCTGGAACAGTGTGTGACAATTAACAAGTGTCCTATACGGATGTTTGAGTGAATGGATGAGCAAGCCTCTACTTAGTATGGACTAACTTGATGTATGTAAAGCACTTGGTAGAGTATGGGTACAGTATGAGTTACTCAATAAATTAGTAATAAAACCCTAGAAAAAAAGGGGGAAAGCTTGATAGCATATGTGCCCCAAAGAAGGAGAAATCTATGATAGAAAAGCAATCTACATATATAAAAGCCTAAGTGATCTTTACAACAGAATGACCAGAACAACTGGTTGACCAGTTGCTATGATGTGCACTGACCACCAGGGGGCAGATGTTCAAGGCAGGAGCTGCCTCCTGGTGGTCAGTGTGCTCCCACAGGCCTGCAGGGATCAGGCCTAAACCAGCAGTCGGACATCCCTCTCGCAATCCAGGACCCCTTGGGGGATGTCCAACTGCTGGTTTAGGCCCCTAAGGGGTCCCGGATTGTGAGAGGGTGCAGGCCGGGCTGAGGTGCCTGAATTTTGTGCACTGGGCCTCTAGTTTACTAATAAACATGCTAATTTTTTCTTTTTAGTTTCAAATCAGAGTATGTTGCTTGAAACTAATGTGATACCTGATTCCTGGGATAATCCCAGTTTATATTTAAAATATTTTTTACTTTTATAAAAACTAATTTTATTTTTGAAATAGTTACAAAATATATCTATTCATAATAAAACTGATTAATAAATAAATATGCCCAAAAATTATATAATTTTAAAAAGTAGGCTTTATTTTTTAAAACAGTCTTAGGTTCACAGCAAAATTGAGCAGAAAGTAGAGTAAATAAACCTCCCTCCTCCCCTGCCCCACTATGACATCTCCCACCAGAGTGCTACTTTTGTTACAGTAGATGAATCTACATTGAGACATCATTGTCATCAAAGGCCATAGTTTACATTAGGGTTTATTTTTTGTGTTGTACATTTTGATGTACTTATTTTGATAAATGTATAATGACTTGTATCTCCCATACAGGATAGTTTCAGTGCCCTAAAATTCCCTTGTGTTCTACCTTTTCATCTTCTTCTCTCTCCTAACTCTTAGCAATCACTGATCTTATCACTGTCCTCACAGTTTTGCCTTTTGTAGAATGGCAGAGAATTGGAATCATACAGTATGTGGCCTTTTCAGATTGGCTTCTTTCACTTAGTAGTATGTATTTAAGTTTCCTCCATAGCTTTTCATGGCTTGATAGCTCTTTTTTTTTTTTTTTTTTTAGTGCTAAGTAATATTCCATTGTCTGGATGTAACACAGTTTATTTATCCATTGCTTCCAAGTTGTGGCAATTATGAATAAAGTTGCTATAGACATCCATGGTCATGTTTTTGTGCAGACACAAGTTTTAAACTTCTTTCAGTAAATATCAAGGAACACAATTGCTGGATCATATGTTTGGAAAGAGTATGTGTAGTTTTGTTAAGAAACTGCTAAGCTGTCTTCCAAGAGATTTTATGTAATTTTAAAATACATTTTTATTGATTTCAGAGAGGCAGGGAGAGGGAGAGAGAGACAGAAACATCAATGATGAGAGAGAATCATCGATTGGCTGCCTCCTGCACACACTCCCTCCCCCACTGGGGACCAAGCTTGTAACTTGGGCATGTGCCCTGACCAGGAATCAAAATGTGACCTCTTGGTTCATAGGTCAAACGCTCAACCACTGAGCCATGCAGGGGCCAGGCAACTGATATAATTTTAATAGGCCTAGTGTTTCCTTTTGTGCTCAAAAGCATCCAAGTTTGGGTGATAAATGGAATGGTCCCTCTACTTAAGACAGATAATCTCTCCTGAATTACAGAAAAGCAGTATGTCACCCTTGCAATTCTGTAGTTGTATTTCTCTGAACCAAATCAAAATGAATCACAAATAGCACTGAGCTTGTGAGGACTGCTGGGCCAGAAGGAGAGGGCAAGTGAACCGGCGCGCCTTGTCCTTGCAGGGAAATCAGCACAACGAGGTTAAGAGGCTCTGCAGGCCCCAGCAGCCCACTGCACAGCGGCGTGCAATCAAATCTCTGCAAACTCCACTGAACATGCCGCCGTCCCTGGAACAAAATCTTCTTGTATTGTCCAATTAGTTAGGGTTCTTTAGTTTCCAAGAACGGCACTTGATGGATTTAAAATGGAAGCGTGTTGGTCCTGAGAGGGGCTGTGGCCGCTAATTGGAGGGACACCCCTGACAGTCATCCCAGCCTGGGCTGTGCAGGGGCTCCCCATCTGGCCTGCCCTCCCCAGCCTGCACCGTGCCTGGGGTCCTAGCGGCTGTGTTGGTTCCCCACTCAAGGCAGAACACAGAGGTCTGGAAACCATTAGAGCAGTGGTTCTCAACCTTCCGCCCTTTCAATACAGTTCCTCATGTTGTGACCCAACCATAAAATTATTTTCGTTGCTACTTCACAACTGTAATGTTGCTACTGTTATGAATTGTAATGTAAAGATCTGATATGCAGGATGGTCTTAGGCGACCCCTGTGAAAGGGTCATTCGACCGCCAAAGGGGTCGCGACCCACAGGTTGAGAACCGCTGCATTAGAGCGTGATGATGATGGGGCTGAGGAAGCGCTTGATGCTGTACCCTGCTGCCTTTCCAGGCTGCCCACGGGTGTGGCTGCGGCCTCACAGAATTAGCACTGGCAACATCCCTTGGCGAACACACCAAGTACACAGGCCCCAGGCCAATCAAAAGCACTGAGATGGCATTTCCTATGTTCCAGGGACTCTCTGCCACTTAAAGATTATTTAATCCCTATGCCAATGCTATGGAAGTAGTTGTCTCCAACGTTAAGTGGAGGAAACCAGGGAACAGGTAAGTCGAGGGCCTTTCCCAGGGTCACAGAGCAGGTACGCGGAGGGGCTGGGATTGGAACTTGCGGTCTGTTTTTCCCAGGATCTGGTCTGAATGACGAAGCTGTGGATCTGGTCTTTCAATAGGCCAGCAATGTCTGAATTTCCCCCAGTGACGCTAATGGGTTCATGGATCTCTCTGTCATCATTTCTCCCATTTAAGGGAGCATTTTACAAACAGTCAAAGCACATTAATTTGGATCTAAATAACTTGACATAAATTGCAGGCCTCTCAAACTCAATTTCCTTCCCTAGAACAGGGGTGGATAGAGTATCGACATTTGTTGCAAGAATAAAAGATGTGATAAAGTGTGGAGTCTTTGTATCAAGGAGCTGCCATAATAATACTAGCTTCTACTACTATGATTTTATTGTTACTGTTATTTTTAGGCTGGAATGGAACTTTCCCTTTGCAATATCCATGACGAATTTGTAAAATGGTGCAAACAGTACTTTCAGTACTTAGGGTACCTTTAAGGGATATTTTAAATACTTTAAAAGCATTTGTTCATGTGTCAATAATCACCATGCAAATTACAAGTCATGCATTACAATTCCTTATGGCACCCTGCAAAGGACCTTATCAACTCTTTGTTGGCTCAGTTCCTGTCATTAAATGGAGTTGAAAGTAATATAAATATAATAAGTTGGCTTTCTACCAATTTATTATATTTATACATATACTTCCATGCAGTAAGGCAGCTGTAGAAAAATGGATGATATTACAAGAAAAAACGGAGCGGGGACTAGTAAGGTAAAAGTCATGTGTAGAGTCCCCTGTTGAACATCCCAGCCTACACTCACAGCTGCTCACCTGGGCTCCCAGGCCACCCCGGACATACACTCAGGGTCCTCCGTTACTGTGCATGAAGGGAACTCCCACACAGGGTAGCTTTACTATCAGTGCCCAGTGATGGCAAAAGATACATGGTTACTAAAAGATAGAATTAATTCAGTAACACATTAAAAAATAAATTGTTTTAATTATACGAGCAGCTACACACAGCTGGAAAAGACCTAAGGATATACGATTCATTTCATCTGTGGAGAAGGCTTGTTATCTGTGTGGATGGATTCAAGGATGGACCCTCCATAGATAGGAGTCTCTCCTTTCCCACCTGCCATTCCTGACCCAGGGCCTTGGCCCACAGTGAGACCAATGGTTTGTCCCCAGTCAGACTGAAGACACCTGTGGGGTCTCTGTGGGCTTCTCACAGTTCTCCTTTCCTTGGAATTGCTTCTCTATCATGCACATGATCGTAGGGTTTTCCCCCTCACCCATGAGAAGATACAGTTCTCTTTGCAGAAATTTAGAAACGGGACTAAGATTTCAGTTCTAATCTGGGCTGGCTTCATGTGGAGAAACAAAACTCACCCTAGCCAGCTCGCACACATGGGCTTGGTGGGAGATGGGCTCACTTGCACAGGGCGGCCGACACAGAGAAAGGGCGGGTGAGAGAGAGTACGGCAAAAATAAACACACACCGGCCTGGGTGCTTGCCAGCTGTCTGGTCCCTTCTTTGACTGGATGCATGTTCTTGGATCCATAAGACACTTACATATCCTGTTAATACTTCTTGCCTCCGCTTTCTGGCCTCCTTAATCTAGCTTGAGGTGGTTTCTATTACTTGCAACCGATCATTCTAACCAATCCAAACAAGAACACGGGATCATGTTGGGCAGGAGACATCTGCTAACTCAAATAAGATGCTTGCAAAGAGCCATAAAGCACTGAGCCGTTTTTTTTGTTTTTATTATTTATTAGGTGTTTAGTCTGTCTCTCCCTTTAGATTCTAAACACAATAATGGCACGACCGAGGCTCCACTGTAGTTGGTAACCCTCAGGGTGCCTTGCATAAGGTAGGAAGCCCCCTGCCAATTTGCATTCACGATGTTGATTTTTCAATGTCCTGAATCTTACCATTTGGACTCAGAAGTAAAATTATTTTCAATGCTAAAAGGGACCGAATTTGAAAACGGGATATTTAAGTCAATTTGCCAATGAATGACCTTCAACAAAGGGGCTTCTAAATGCCGTGGACGATTCGGGTCAAAGTTGTCACCGCTTCAAAGAAAAGGCAGGCGTTTGAAGAGCTCTCCTGCTCCTGCTGGTGGGACACCCTCTTCCTCCCTCCTCAGCAGTCTGCACATTTTCTAAAGTATTATGATCTTTGAAGGTATACAAGATAATTGTGAGCCTTTCTAAGTTCACAGTCTGGACTGAGAATTCTTCAGTCCTTCGTGCAGACAAAGCAATCTGAATGCGAGGGTGTCCTTTGTGTTGGGCTGTCATTTGTACTTGGCCTGGATTCTGTGTCATCATCATAAAAACCACCCTTCTGCCTTTGTCTCAGGTTAACCCATGAGCCGTAGACACGGCAATCTTTCCGACCAGCTGGTTCACTACAGCAGTAGAATGAGAGTGAGTTATTCTTAGTCAGGGGTCCATCTACTTTGGGGCTGTGAAGTAGCTGCGAGAGAGAGAGAGAGAGAGAGAGAGAGAGAGAGAGAGAGAGAGAGAGAGCGCTGGGGGAGGGAGAGAACCCAGAGGGCAATGCTCAGTGGTAGCTTCCGGGTTACAGCCATTCCCAGGGCATGGCCACCTCCTTTGTGAGCGGCTCCACTGTGGATATGACCAATGCCTCCTTCATGAGAACTAGCTTCAGTGGGTTGGGGAGAGGGCGCCTTGAGAAGAATAACCTTAGAGTTTTTCCATATTAAATACACAACATAATAGGCAAAAGAAAAAAATAAGCATCAGAAACCATTGGTTCTTTTAAAATATGACACTGAGGAATGAACCTTACAGTGAGGATCAGGAGAGAGCAAATGGCTTAGAGTCAAAAGACATGAATAAGAACTTGGGGTCCATAGGAAGGCTGCTCAAGCTGTTTGTGCCCCGGCTTCCTGAGCTCTGAAGGAAAGCAATGCCGATGTCTGACCACTTGCTTCGCGGGGTTATTCTGATTATAAAACGATATGAAGTACGCGAAAGAGATTGCAATTTAAAAGTGGGTGTTTTTGTGTGTTTTTTTAAATCACTTGATAGAGTGAAATTCATTATCAAGCAAAAGTTATTTTTCAAAATTCATTTCCCGGAAGACACTTCTGAATCTTGTGAGAGTCTCTAGGGTAAGACTCAGTCGTTAGAGCACAGAGACCCGTGGGGAATTAAATTCAGGTGCTTAGCAGCAGAGTGCCCCCTGCTCCCTCCCCTCTCCAAGCCCACGGTGGCATGTTTTTCTCTCCTAGAAAAGAAATCCAGGAGTGGGTAGTCCAGGGCTGGTATGGCTACCCACAATGCTGGCTCTTTGCAGCTTTCCACTCTGCCGTGCTTAGGGCTTGACCCTCATCCTCACACTTTCCAATGGCAGCCTGAGCACCTGCCTTCACGTCTGTATTCCAGGCAAGCAGAGGGAGCAGGGCAGAGAGCAAGGAAGGGCAGGTATCCACTGAATCAGCTCCTTCCAAAGAGCTTTCCTAGCATCCCTGCCTGGTGACTTCCACTGACAGCTCCTCAACCAAAACCGTGTCCCACTGACCACCACTCGCTGTAAGGAAAGCCCAGAACCACCGGTTTGCTTTGGTTGTTGTCTATTTTGTTTTTGGCTCGACACCTTGCTACCCCACATAAAACCTGGCTTCTCTTTGTAATTAAGAAGGGAAGAATGAATAATAAGTAGGTCTCTGATTACTAGAATATTGATTAATTTCTGTCATTTTCAATTTCTAAGATAGGTTAAAGCTGGACATCTTGGCAATATAAAAAAAAATAAAGCAAAACAAATAAGCAAACACTGAAGCTCACCAGCCTTGGCCAGCGTCCTGGCTGCAGGGCTGGAATGAGGTCCGAGCTTTCCCTGTCCCTGTCAGGTGCTTTACTCAGAGGGCCACCCCATGTCCGGTTTCAGATACACTCATCCAAGGGCTGGGACCCTGGCATGGTCAGCAGAGCACCGGCCCCCAAAGGTGTCCATGCCCTAACCTGGGGCTTGTGCAGATGTTACCTGACATGAAGGAATGTTGTAGGTGTGAGTAAGGGATGGGCCTTGAGATGGAGAGATGACCCTGGATTATCTGAATCGGCCCAACCTCATCCCATGAGTCCTCAAGCGTGGAGCATCTCTTCCAGCTGCATCAGAGATGAGCCTGAAAGAGGAGGAGAGATGGGAAGCACAGGAGGGACTGACCCCCCATTGCTGACTCTGAAGAAGGGGTGTGTGTGTGTGTGTGTGAGCCAAGAAGTACAAGTTCCCCTCCAGAACCTGGGAACAGCCTCACTGGCAGCCAGCATGGAGATGGGAACCTGTGTCCGACAACTGCAAGGTACTGGATTCTGCCCACGACTTGAATGAGCAAAGAAACGGCCTCCGTCAGGGCCTCCAGGAGACAGAGCCCGGCCCGCACCTTCATGTCAGCTCCTGAGCCCCGTGCCAGCGTCTGATGGATAGAACCATAAGGTAATAAAGTTTTGATGTTTTCAGCTGCTACATTTGTGATGATGTTACCGCAGCAGCAGGAAACTGCTGCAAGTAGATTGACAGAGGCTGCGAGCTCTTCTTACTGTTTTCCGTGTTTTAAGCAAGCTTATCAGTGAAATGTCTGCTTACCAGCACAGGAGCTGCACCTGACAAACAGGTGGGAACCATGAAAGGGGGAAAGGCGGTCAGGATGCCTGAGCCCCAGGGATTAGCAGAGCCACGTTTTAATCATAAGATAGCTACACAGCTCGGCCTCGGCGCCAGGCAGGCAAGTTAAATGAATGCGGCTGTAGGTGCGACTGCTCAGCGGTGGGATCGTGGCACGAACTGGACAGTGCACATCACGTCCAAAGACCTTCAAATGCAATTGGAATTAAAACAAGCACCAGCCAAGCAACATCTGCTTAAGGGCCAAATTCTGCCCCCACATCACCCCCAGTTCCTGTTAGGGCCACCAGGGGGCGCAGAAAACAATGAGAAGAAAATGTGGGAAGACATGGGTAAAATGGGAAAGTAGATGAAATAGGAAGACAAAGGAAAGGATGGAGGAAGAACTAAAGCCCTGGCAGAGAAAGGACAGGGGTGTGTGCTGATGAGGCTGCGGGTACCACCACCATTTGGCCAGCCTTGTGTGAGGTGCTCCAGTTAGAACATCCTGCTCATTGGGACCCCCAACCTTCTCAAAGCCCACTGGCTCTTTTCTCTGGGGCAAACAAGGTCACTTCAGCTCTCGTGGGAGGAGAAGTAGCTGACGTCTCCTTTGTTACAGGGGCTGCTGAGGCAGGACAGCGGTGGCTGTAGCTCCAAAGCGCTCAGGGCGGGGGTGACCAGGGCTCTCAAAACAGGAGCACAGAGTAGACAGACAGGGGCAAGGTGAAGGGGGCAGACAGGGGCATCACAGGGACAAGACTCCCATGTCTGAATTACACAGGCAGGTGTACAAAAAAGCAAATTCTAAGCTCCAGAGCAACCTGTAGGCCGACACCAACCCAACCCCCTGCAGGCCATCGCAGGCTGCTTGCAAGCTCATCTCTAAGGCGGAGCACAGAGGGTATGAGTGAAGGCGGCGGTCAGTTGCCTTGCTAGACGGCGGCAGGTTAGGGGAAGAAGGGGCTAGCCCTTTCTGTCATTGTCCGACCACCCAGTGCAGTACCGGGGCCCTGTCGGTGTGTAGGGCAGTGTTAGCTGAAGTACATACTTCTGTGGAGAGTCAGACTCTCAGCGAGGCTTCTGCACTGTTTGTTCTCTTGAATTCTGCCCCTCTCTTGTCCAAGGGTGTCTAAACCCCACAAAGCTTTCACTCCCTGCCACCGTGGTCCAATGAGTCATCAACTCCACGCTTGTCAGGCAACATGACATGGTCTACACATTTTAATTCCTGAGCTCTTCTACAGCTTCTCTGGTCCCTCAGTGGTCTGGGCCTCCCTGGCCTTTCAGTGACCCCTCGTGGTGAAAGGGGGTAAATGCAGAGCGAAGTACCTTTCAACAAATGATTAGGCTCATGTAAATCCAACCACTAAACACAGTATCTGTGGGAAGAAGAGAGACCAGGAGGACTTTTCAAATAAGTTTGTAATTTTAAAAAGAACGAAACACCTTGACGAGGATATCAACATGGAAAGGAGGCTTACATTAGGACAAAGGAGATAGATTTTCTAATTTCTTTTGTGTAACTTGCTTCCCAGGATTGCTGCAAAAATTGGAACTGAGTTTTCCCATCATGTATTATAGGCTTTGGATTCAAATCTGGAATCTGGTATGCATAAGATGTGTGAACTTGAGGCATGTCACTTAAAGGCTCTGAGACTCAGTCTTCCTATCTGAAAAATGGGAATATAATAACTATACCTGTCCTGCTGACATGGTTGTAACAAGGTACAAACTAGGTGAGGCGTGTATGGTGTTGTCTATATTGGACTGAATAAAATCTTTGGGTTATGGTACAGGCTCATCATTCGTCCTCACATGGCCTGCTTTGATGAATTTAACCATTTAGTTATTTCAAAATGTCATACACAGTACTTGTAACCAAAAGTGCTGCACAGAGCCCGGCCAACGTGGTCAGTGGTTGAGTGTTGACCTATGAACCAGGAGTCATGGTTCAATTTCAGGTCAGAGCACATGCCCAGGTTGCAGGCTCCATCCCTAGAGTGGGGTGTGCCTGAGGCAGCTGATCAATGATTCCCTCTCATCATTGATGTTTCTATCTTTCTCTCCCTCTTCCTTCCCCTCTAAAATCAATAAAAATATTTAAAACAAACAAAAGTGCTACACAGATATTAATTTCTGAGGAATTAAGGCATAAAAATAATAAGCTCTGTGGCAAATGATGCAGCATCTAGCCACCAGCCATCTTTCCCTGCAGGTCAGATTGATTTCTTCTTCTTCCCTTCCTTTCAAATGTTCTCTGAAATTGTCCTCCTCCTCTTTCTCCAATTCACCTTGGATCATTCATTTTCCTTATTATTATTATTTTTTTTACCTCTTCTGTACTCACTTTGTCCCTATATTGTGCTACAAGTGCCCTTCAATTAATTCATGAATGTTGGTTCTTATTGGAAATGATACAAAGGAAATTCATGTGTATGGTAGAGGATTGGATAAAACTTTAAGTCATTCTTCATTCATTCATTTTGCAAATATTTATGGAACTCCAGTTATATGTGTGGCATTATGGTAAGCACTAGGGAAATAACAGGAATAAAAGAGATACGATCTTTGCCCTTGTGTATCTTATTGAGGAGTTTACAAGACAAGTGATCCAATGTGTACTGTGAGTACTGTGAAGGGCTGTAAAGGGAGCAAGAGTGAAGACACAGGAGATAGGCAAGTGGGCATCAGTTACCTGGGGAAAAGCATTCTAGACAGAGTCAACAGCAAGTTCAAAGGTACTGAGGTAGCAGGAAGGAGGAAGGTTTACTGCTCCCACCAGGAGGCAAAGATTTATTGGACATCTCACAGACGTGTGGCTATATTCTATTGCTGTGAATATTTATGGAATATACATGTGCACATACATGTATTCTATGGATATTAAACACCCATATATGTATAAATATATATAATTATGTACATGACTATCTTAAAACCTGATCACAAGTAATGTTAAATCCTCAGCTATGAGAAGAATAGTGTTGCATAGTCTGCCTTCAGATAATGTTCATTAAACATACAGCTCTGTGAAAAGAAAGATGTTTGGAAAAACAATCCGCTGGATATCTTTTGGATCTCTAATCAGCTATTGGATCTTGGTGACAGATTTTAGGGGACAGGGTCACAGCTGCTTGTAACGCTGCCACACACTGGTTCCCAGCAGATCGTGGGGCTTTCAAACTGAGCATTAATATTTTAAACATAATGTAATATAATCTGTGTACTTTTCTATTTTAGCTTATAGAGTTTCAGAATCAATTTTTGTGTGTGTTTTTTCCCAACTATTAAACTATTTTGTTATAAAAATAAGTCTGGGTGACCTTTTTGTTCCTGGAACAAAAATCTTAATTATGTGCTATTATGAAATTTTGAAGGCAGGGAGAGACAAGGCTTTTGAAAGATTCCATGAAATCTTTACTAGTGCAAAACCTATGTACCATGAAATGGTAAATTTGAAACATTTCAATTTGTCTTTTAATCTTTGCTGTTTAGACAGATGTCGACTTTCTCTTTCTTCACTTGCCTTAATTCTGTAAACTTTGAATGCCTGCTCTGTGTAAGGCATGGTTTTGTGGAAGAGAGATGGGGAGGCAAGGGCATGAGGAGAAGTGATCGTGCTGAGAGGCCAACATGGAACTGTTCAGAGAGTTTTTAAGAAATATCACATAGTTCAATCATGCATTTTGCAAAGTCTTCCCCCTGATATTTCCACCACCCACAGCTGAAACTGATATGAAATAATATCGAATGTAAACTGTAACTGAAAAAAATCTAAAAATGTAAAAAAGAAAGAAAGAAAGGGAGGGAGAAAAGAAGGAAGAAAGGGAGGAAGGAAGGAAGGAAGGAAGGAAGGAAGGAAGGAAGGAAGGAAGGAAAGAAGAAGGAAAGTCACATAGCTCATTGTGGATAGACAGCTCCGGGTGGGGATTCCTGCAGAAATGTGGGAGAAAATGTCTAGAAAGATTACGAAAAAAAATATCATGAAAGGCCATGAATAGTACAGCCGAGGAGATTGTTTACAAACTATTCAACCCTCCTGAAGGTTTTTAAGGAAAAAAGTGAAGTGATAGAATTGGTGTTTGCCTTCCAGGTGATTTTCATAAGTTGGATGTTTATTCTATTACTTAGGCCACACCTAGATATTCCTCCAGCCCCCACCTTGCCTGATTCACTGTTTTTCTCTTCTAGTCCTGGACAAAGCATACCACAGAGCAAACAGAGAATCAACAAATGTCTCATCCTTTATGCATAAAATGAGGCCATCCTGCAGGAAAATTAATGTACATTGAGTTCAAACACGCACTCATATTCAACTCTGACTAACGGATCCTGCTGCTTTGCCCATGGAAGAGTTTAACAAACCCAAGGTGGGGAGATGAATTTACAACACAACTTGGTCTTTTACCTGAACTGAAATAGAGATACATCCAAGGAGACATTTAAAATCAATGTCATGTCTACATTCAAAACAGGTACACTTCCCAGCATGTTAGGGCTAGAACTCACTATTAAAGCAAGGGCTGTTTACGCCTGGATATGTAATATATGAGTCCATGGGGAAAAAAATGAGACATATGTACTACTATTTGTAATACTTTAAACAATAAAATAAAATTTTAAAAAAAGAATCAATATGTGTTCATTACCATGAATACGCTCAGAATTTTGGATAAGTAGATAATAAACAGCTTCAGAGCTAAAACTTTAAAAAGTTGGGGTCCAATTCATTTGTCTACCGGGAGTTGACAAATTTTATTTAGTTTTAAAATCAGAGTTCCATGGTAGATTCATTTTTATAGAAACAGAGCTTATAAAAGTGGAACCCTAGAAACACTGATATTTTAAAAGTTAACCTCTTACTGCTCCCACCTTACTTACTCTTCCCAAACTAACTGGTGCCCGATCGTGGGCACTTGTTTTTTTTCAATGGAGGTATAACTTACATACTATAGGTGCACAGATTTTAAGTGCATGATGACTGTGTGTGTGTGTGTGTGTGTGTGTGTGTACATACATATCTTGTATCTATAACATTCTATAACATAAAGGGCATTTTCATCACCCTAGAAATTTCTTTTTTGTCCCTTCCCAGACAATATCCCCAGAATTAACTGCTGTTGTGCCTTCTACCATCATGGATTAGATTAGCCTCTGCTTGGATTTCACAAAATTGAAATCCCACAGCATATACTCATTTGTATGAATATACCACAATTTGTTCATCTCTTCTCTTATTGATGGGTATTTTGAATGTTACCATCGTGGACAATGTTTTTGCCAGATATTCCTGGGGTTTAAGACTTGACTAGAGAGGCATAAAAATTGACTGAGAATTCTAAGTGATAAGCACAGATTTTTTAAATATAGATCGTTCTGGATACTGTACATTGCAAGTTCCTGGCAGAAAAGAACATACCTTTCTCACACTCGATAAAGTATCTGACTCAGATTTATTAAGCATCCAATTAAAAATATTTGGTTCATTGTGGTGCTAATGAATACAAAAGTGTGGAATGAATCCTATGTGAGGTTGTTAGTTTTTCTGGTGCAAAGAGCTCCATTCCCAGGTCTCAGAAAACTACAGGGACCCCTGAGCTGCTCACTGGTGCATGCTATGGAGCCCAGAGGCAGTGGGAAGGTTTGTGTACCTCACCTGGGAAAACTCATCTCACCCAGCAGTGCAACCCAAAGTGTATCGTAGTCAACTTGGGTGAATTATAGAGTCCTTTGAAAAGCAACTTATTCAAATACCTACTTATCCAATATTGATAAAATGCTGGGAGGATTCATGGTAATTAACACATATTGATCCGTATATAGTACATATACAGGAGTGGGCAAAAGTAAGTTAACAGTTGTAACACAAATAAATAATAGAATAATCGATAAGTAATACTACAAGAATAAACTGTTTCACATACTCACAACTGAAACCTACTTTTGCTCATCTTTAATCCTCACAACTCCGCCAAGTGACTGTTGTTTTTCCCACATTTCAGGTGAAGAAACAAACTCAGTAAATTCAGGCCATGTGGTGAGGATCTAACAGAGCCAGAACTTGATCCCAACGTGTCACATTTAAAAGCCCACCCATCCTCTTTACACTCAGTCATCTTTGCACTCACTCATCTTTATAACAGTAGTAGGCACTATAACTTCTAAACTTGAGGAATTAGATATACTGGTAGATGCAACTGGCTTCCATGTGATCCATCCATAATTTCTGATTAGGAGGAATCGAAATCTCTTATATCTCACCAAAGGCACTGGCACAGAAACGGACCCAAAGCTCCCGTCAGCACCCAGCACCTGCGGGGAGCTTACTAGTAAATATACAGCAGAGACTTATCTGCTGTGCTCATAGGAACAGCTTTCCTCGGCGCTTCCGTGCACAGCAGTCAAAACATTTCATCATGTCTAATTCTTTTCTACCTTAAAAATGAAATTGTGAGGTTTTGCTACTGCCTCTCAAATAAGGTACACCCTTTAAAAATAGCAGAGAACAGCAGACATTTTTAGGTACACACACACACACACACACACACACACACACACGGTGATAGCTGATTCCAAAGACAGCTTTCTGTAGTCATCTTGATTCAGTAGTAAGGACACCTGCAGAAAAATCATTTCTCTTCCCAAGGCAGTTTCTTAAGAACTCGTCACAGGCATAAACAGATGCTAGGACAGAGGGTGAGCCCAGAGATCTGAAGAACTACTGGTGACCCTGATGTCTTGCACGTGCCCTGAGAAGATATCTCCATAATCGAAACACATATTCAAAACTAAGTGAGCCACTGCAGACAAGAACATTTCAACATCAGAAACTCATTCTGCTTGGAGACAATCCAGGTTTCTTCCAAGCAGTAGTGGATGATCTGGCCACAGATGCAAGTTTTTTCTTGTTGTTGTTGTTAATCCTCACCTGAGAACATTTCCCCCATTGATTTTTAGAGAGAGTGGAAAGGAGGGGGAGAGACACACACAGAGAGAAACGTTGATGTGAGAGAGACACATCGATTGGTTGCCTCCCTCACACGCCCTGACTGGGGCAGGAGATGAAGCCTACGACCAAGGTACATGACCTTGGCTGGAATCAAACCCAGGACCCTTCAGTCTGTAGGCCGACGCTCTATCTACTGAGCCAAACTGGCCAGGGCAAGGATGCAAGTTTTAATATTTGCACAACCATTTTCCAGTGTACAGGAGAAAACAAGCTATTCCAATGGGCTGTTTCACCCAAGTTGTAAAGATTCCTTAGTCTCTATGAAATGAAAATAGAAGAAATGGATGATCACTCTGGCTGTTAGTGGGTGCTGGATACCACACCCCCTTCATTCTCTTGACACCCTATTTGATTACGTGAAGTGTGGGGACTGGGGCGACTCACCATGCCACTTGTCCTTTTCATAGCATCTCTTCTGTGTTATGTAAAACCTTCAAAATATACATCTCGTGCCTGAAGGTATGACATCATATAGTCATGCAGTGATTTGTTCAATCGCCGGCGACACTTTAGGAAGGGATCATGTGAGTGTGACCACGAGTGCAGAGAGACCGGCATCTCCCTACATGGGCATACGTGAGAAGATAATTGGTGCAACAGTTCAGCAAGTACTTTGCAATATGTATCAAAATTTAACAAGATAACGTCCAAGTCTTTCATGCCTTTTTATAATTAACATTTTGAGAAACAGCTTAAGTAACCTACCAGAGTAGAATTTCAAAGATGAGAAGGGATATTTCATGGTTGTTTTGATTGACATTTCTGTGATTACTAATGAGCTGGCCAGTTTTTAAAATGCATACAGGCCATCTGGATTTTCTCCTTAGGAAATTGTTCATGGCCTCTGCTCAATTATCTAGTGTGTTCTTAGTGTTATTTAAAAAAATATATAAGTTATTTATGTAATGAGGGTACTACCCATTTAATTGTCAAACTTCATGACTCGGGTGCCTGTTTCAATCTAAAACTAAAGGAGGAACCCAAAACAAGGAAGCAGTCAAATAGAAAAAGGAAAAAAGAAGAAGAAAAACAGAATAGCCAAATCACTTTCATATTTATAGCTCAACATAAATTGCCACTTGAGCCTAAATCAGAAAAGCATTTAGATACGTAATTCTCCAGCAAGGAAGAATGAAGTGAATGAAGTCTTTTATAGGAACCCCTAAAGCACAGCCATTCACGCACACAATCCACAGAAATCTGTTGCAAGTGGAAAATACCAGATCGGTTCAAATATATCTGGATCTGAAACAAAACCAGGTCTCCTTTGGTCGGCAAGAACAAGCCAAAGCATTTACATCTTTGTTCAGTCCACACGCTGAAGACTGATATCTTAGTGGTAAATATGGGAAACCAGAGAGATGTTGACGCAGAGGCAAGACGAGGGGTTTGTGGGCAGGACTGTGACGGAAAGCCTGTCAGATTGTACGTAAACGCAGTCAACAACAGCTTCCACTGTGGTGAGAATTCTGATGTCCCTGTGACCAAGCTCAGTTGTAGGTTACTTCTCTGTGCAAAGGGACCGATACTTAGCACTTTTAGAAAAACACAAATATGAGTATTATTTAGTCCCTGGCACTAGGGGTGATGGCCACTCTCAATAGTTGCCTTAGTTCGGCAATTACACTGTAAAGTTAACTATGACAAGTTGTTTTATTCCTCTTGTGCCAACCCAAAACACCTAGGGGATATATAATTTGGTGATCAAAGACTTAAAAAAATGTTAAGAAGGTTTTTGGAGATAGACTGATAGCTAGTGTGCAAGGGCTGAGCAGAGAAGGAGATTAGCAAACATTCTGCTAAAATGTTCTCAAGGGCAGGGATTCACAGTAATAAACGGAATCATTTCAAGCTTGAAGGAGGTTACCTGTGGGAGACTGCACAGCTCGCTTCAGGGATCGCTGCCTAAAAATGGAGCTGCCTGTAGCATTTCTAGGTCAGCAAAAGATGCAGAGGAGATGCTAAAATCTAACAAAATGAGAGGCTATCCTGAATCATTTATGAAGGCCTAAGCATGCCTCAGAATTATGAAGTGTTAACAATGCTAACAAATGAGCAGGATACACAAAATCTTAGGATATTATGTCCATGATATTGAACAATATTATTTGTAAACCATGGAAAAAGGAGGTGAGACAACTAGATGTGCCAGTGAAGTCCTATCATGTTCCTGATAAGTCCTGTGTTCGCCCAACTCACTAGGACAATGTGTCCAAGTCTCCTCAGGCTCCCATAGTCTCTCAGCTGAGTGAGCACATAGTAAACACGTTCAATAGAGAAGTCAAGTCTTAACTGTATCCAGGGAGGAAATTATTTGGTCCATTCTTCAACATCTTCGGAGAAGGACTTCATTTAACCTCTCTTTTAGGTGAACATCACCTGGAAAAGCTCATCCCACCCAGCAGTGCAACCCAAAGTGTATCGTGAGGATAAGGAACCATGAATAAGCCAAAATTCATCACAAAACCCTTAAACCTAATTTAAGACTATTGCCTCCCCTGCCCCCCAGCGCCCCTATGCCCTGTCATCCCCCATGAGAAGTGTTTACAACTCTAAAAATGACTGATGGGGGGACGGTCTTTTTCACTGATAACAGCTATTCCTTCCATGAGTACCACTGTCTGTGAACTGTCAGAGATCAGTCAGTGGGCAACCAGCCCGAAAGGCAGCAGCAGATGTTTGTGCTCGGATGGTTTCAGAACAGTGTGCTCACTTAGAAGTTTCCAACCAGAGGCTATGAGCTGCAGAGCACTTTTGTTTTATTTTATTAAGAAGGCACATTTTCTTTTCTTTCTTTCTTTTTTTTTGCCACAAGCCTCAACACTCCCAGTTGTCTTATACTTTGTCCAGTTTACCCTTTATTGGTCATTCTTGTGTGGCCTAATATATTGCAATTTTGAAAATGAAGTGTGTTGTGCTTATACTATATATTGCCTAACAACTATTATCGTTAGTCAATGTTTGTTTAAATGAAACCTGTTTTTTTTTATATTCTTTGTATATTCAAAATATCAAATTCATTGATAGTATTGGTCAACTCTTCCACATCTTTGGTCTTTTTTGTTTGTCTAAGGTATCATTTTTCTGAGGGATGTGTGTTAAAACCTCCCATTGAAATGATGAATTTGTCTATTTCTCCTTGTCGTTTAATCAAATTTGGCTTTATTTACCTTGGGGGTTCAGGCTCAGAATTTTTATATCTTCCTGATGAATTATTCCTAAAAACATAGTTTTGCCTTAAAGTCTGTTTTGCATGATATTAATGTGGTTATATTGGCTCTCATTTAAAAAATATCTTCCTGATTTATCATTTTATATCCCTTTGGCTTTGTGTAATTTGGTTCGGGAGTCCCTCTTACAAACAATAGGTAGAATCTTTATCTTCTAACAGTTAAAAGTATGTTGTTGCCCTAGCTGGTTTGGCTCAGTGGATAGAGTGTCAGCCTATGGACTGAAGGTCCCAGGTTCGATTCTGGTCAAGGACACATGCCTGGGTTGTGGGCTCAACCCCCAGTAGGGGCATTCAGGAGGCAGCCAGTCAATGATTCTCTCTCATCATTAATGTTTCTATCTCTCTCTCCCTCTCCCTTCCTCTCTGAAATCAATAAAAAAATATATTATTTTAAAAATGTACGTTGTTAACAAATTACATCTATACTATAACTAGAGGCCCAATGCACAAAATTCGTGCACGGGTAGGGTCCCTACTGCTTCCAGCTGCTGGCCGGGGCCTCCCTTCCCCCGGCCACCTGCCACTGCTGCCGGCTGGGGCAGGGCTGGCTGGGGGGAGGGGCCTTGAGCAGTTGGCCAGTGGGCCCCACCCCCTGGTCGAACTCCTGGTCAAGGGGACAATTTGCATATTAGGCTTTTTTTTTCCTATTGCTTAAAGTATTACAAAGAGTATTACATATGTCTCCTTTTTTTCCCCCTTGACAATCCCCCAGCCTCCCCTACCCCCCAGTGTCTTATGTCCATTGGTTATGCTTAAGCTTTTATTATATAGAATTACTAATTTAATTGGACCCATTTCTTCCATTATTTTTTCTATCTTGTCTTGGTGTTCTCCTTTCTTGCTTACTATTAGATTGAATGCCTTCTTATTTTACAATCAACTAATATGAAAGTTAGATGTCCTGTTTTTATGATTTTCGTGACTACATTAAATTGTTAAGATTCACTCAAACATAATCAACATTTCTACCTTCCTTCAGAAAAAAGCAAGGATCTTAGAATGTTTTAACTCCAATTACCACCTACCACACTCACTGGTTGTTATCTAGTGTGTTAATTCCATCTTGCTTTTAACCCCCACATCCCAGAGACATTATTATTGTTGTTAGTCAATGTTTGTTTAAATGAAACCTCTTATTTACCACTTTCTTTTCACACTGTTCATTATTACAACCCACTCTGATCCTCTGGGTTCTAACTCAATTCTGTAGTGAATATTTATTAAAAGCAAACTTGAAGAATCTGTATTATGCCCCCTGTTTGTGTGTGTGTGTGTGTGTGTGTGTGTGTGTGTGTGTGTGTGTGGTTTTTGTTGTTGTTGTTAATATTCACCCAAGGATATTTTTTCCATTGATTTTTAGAGAGAGTGGAAGGGAGGGAGGGCAAAAGAGAAAGAGAGAGAAAGAAACATTGATGTGAGAAAGACACATCGATTGGTTGCCTCCTGCACAATTCTTGGCCAGGGCCAGGGATAGAAACTGCAACCCAGGTATGTGCCCTTGACCGGGAATCAAACCTGAAATCCTTCAGTATTCAGGCAAACACTCTAACCACTGAACACACCAGCCAGGGCTATGCCCTCTGTTTTTTTGTTTGTTTGTTTTTAGTATAATTTTCTGGGGGACCAAAATAATACAGTGAGGTACATAATGTGCATGCATGCAAAGGGTTTAGCTTGATGAATTTTTGCAGACACCCAAGCAAATACCACCTAGATCAGTGGTTCTCAACCTTCCTAATGCCGCGACCCTTTAATACAGTTCCTCATGTTGTGGTGACCCCCAACCATAAAATTATTTTCGTTGCTACTTCATAACTGTAATGTTGCTACTGTTACGAATCGTAATGTAAATATCTGATATGCAGGATGTATTTTCATTGTTACAAATTGAACATAATTAAAGCATAGTGATTAATCACAAAAACAATATGTAATTATATGTTTTCTGATGGTCTTAGGCGACCCCTGTGAAAGGGTCGTTCGACCCCCAAAGGGGTCGCGACCCACAGGTTGAGAACCGCTGACCTAGATCAAGAACTGTAATATTTCTATCTCACCAGAAGGTTCTCCCCTGCCCCTCATCCCCACTATTCAGACATTTTCACTCCTGATTAATTTACCCTATTTTTTCAATTTCACACAAATGGAAGCCATACAGCAGGTGCTCTTTTGTGTCTGGTTTCTTTCACTCAACATAATGTTTGTGAGATTACTGTTCTGATCAGTAGTTTTTCCTCTCGCTGTGTACTCCGTGCCATTATCACCCTTAAGTGGTGGTTTACAGGGGACAGAATCCCAGGTTGATAGTTATTTTTTCTCAGCTTCTGAAGATGTTATTTCAATGTCTTTTCATCTTTATTGTTGCCAGAAAGAAGTTTGCTGCCAGGTGAGTAGTTTTTTCTTTGGTGGCAACTTGACCTTTTCTCTGTTATTTACTTTTCCCTCTTCCAGTTATGTTTAAAAAGCTCCTTTTTTCGTTGTTCTAAAATTTCCATATGTTTTCATCGAGTTGAGGACTTGCTTTGGGCAATGCTAAGAGAATGGACAAAAGTTATGGTCTGAGGGCCTATGGCGCTTCGGGTTAGAAGATGTCCCCAGACTTCCCCGTCACTGGGGCAGATCTGGACCCACCCCAGGACATGAAATGGGTTATCAGTGGTTCTCAACCTTCTGGCCCTTTAAATACAGTTCCTCATGTTGTGACCCAACCATAAAATTATTTTCATTGCTACTTCATAACTGTAATGTTGCTACTGTTATGAATTGTAATGTAAATATCTGATAAGCAGGATGGTCTTAGGCGACCCCTGTGAAAGGGTCATTCGACCGCCAAAGGGGTCACGACCCACAGGTTGAGAACCGCTGGGTTAGATGGATGAAGTTTTTCAAGTCTCCTTTTTGAAAAAAGGGTGACCTTTGAGGAGCTCAGCTTTCTATGAGGTTTAAGTTTTAGCTCCCTGCTTGCACAGGTCTGACCGATCCCATCCTCTATCTCTGCAAGCATGGGAATTAGTTCAGGGTCTCCTTCTAGATCCAGTAGCTCCTTGGGCCCTAATCACAGCTTTCATACCTGGCTCCTTTTTTAAAAAAATATTTCTATTGATTTCAGAGAGGAAGAGAGAGATAGAGACATCAGTGATGAGAGAGAACCCCTGATCGGCTGCCTCCCTCACGTCCCCTCATGCCCCCAACTGGGGATCAGCCCACAATCTGGGCACACAGAAATCAAACCGTGACCCCAGGTCGACGCTCAACCACTGAGCCATGCCAGCAGGGCCTTATCTGGTTCCTTTGAGCTTCCACTTCCTTTCCCACACCTGGTGATTCTCTTTCTTTTGATTTCAATTATGATGCCATTGTTAAAAAGCATACTTTAGCCAACCTTCCTATTTATTTATGGTTAAAGGTAACTCTGTATGAGTTTGTCCACCATGTTGCCAGAATCTGAATGTAATTCACTTATTTATCATTTATCTGATTGGCTCTTTTGGGCTTTTGAGTGGCTAAGAGCCAGGGCTCTGGAGGAAATGGATCTGATTTTGAATCACTGCTTTAACTATTGACTCACTGTTTGATACTGGGTAGGTTGTCTAACTTATCTAAGCCTCAGTTTCCTCATCTCCAAAAAGAGGATGATAAAAATTCTTCCTGCAAGAGGTTATGTGAGGTTAAAATATGCTAATAAGTATAAAGCACTTGGCACAGTATCTCAGTAAGCACTCATCAATAATCATTAACATTATGAAGCACTGCATAATGATGTTATTAAACTTATTAATTTGCCTACATCTTGATGCTATATAGAAATAGGAAAGTATCTTTCACGAGAAAGAACTAAACTGAGTAATAACTAAATATGATAATACTAGAGACCCAGTGCATGAATTCATGCACGGGTGGGGTCCCTCGGCCTGGCCTGCGATCAGGGTCAATTGGGGCCATCTTGCCCAGTCCTGATCCACATGGATCGGGGCTGGCTAGGGGGAGGGACCACCGGAAGTTGGCTGGCCACGGGAGTTTGGCTGTGGGAGCACCCTGACCACCGGGGGGCAGCTCCTGCATTGAGCATCTGCCCCTGGTGGTCAGTGCGCATCATAGCGACCGGTCAACCGGTCATTCAATTGACTGGTGGTAATGGTCACTTAGGCATATATATATATATATATATATATATATATATATATATATATTTCTGTATAGGTGGGATATATAATGTTACTCTTTAAAAATACTGCCCAGCAAAAATACCACGTTCTCACATTTTATACATTCTGAGCAGAACTTTCCAAAGTTTAGACAAAGTTTAGAGAAAATCCTGGAAAGTCAGAGAGAGAACACTGCTACTTTGCTTCTCCCAGAATGTATGTCCGAGCTCTGGCTTCCTTTGTGGAGGAAGCTGCCGTGACAAACAGATGAGCAGTGTGCTTAGTGACGGGGCTGGTTTACACAGTGAAGATGTGTGAGCTCCTTTAACTCACTGCAGACCAGTAACAAACAGCCCACTGACTGGGTCTGAGGATCACACTTTGAATAGCACGGCTTTAGGGACACGTTAGTTCTATCCTAAAAGTAGGATTATTGTTACATAGGAAGGAAAGTGCCTTTTCTTCATGAAAGGATGCTGGAGGCCTGAGTTCAACAATCAGCTCATGTAGAGAACAAAGCTACTTAATGCTACATAATAAATAAAGTTTATTATTGGTTTATAATGAACCAATCACCATCTGCTGTGTTGTCCAGAGTTACACTGGAGTCTTGACTATAGCTGAGTTTGGGATCTAGGTGGATCTGCTCATTTATCAGCTGTGGTCTATGATCACCACAATTTTTATTTCTGCTATTTGGCCTCTAACAACTGTTTCAGTAGGAGGTGATAATTTTTCTCAATTAGTTTTTTTTTATTTCCCCCCAAAATTCAGTGGTTGGACTGATTTCTTGTACTTCCAAAGTAGATCTAATAGTATTTTCCATGTATTGTCAAAAGAAATTGGCTTGCTACTGTAAGGTCAAATTGAGCATTAAATTTAATTCAGAAGCAATTTTTTAAGGCTTGAGATGGTACAGCAAGAAAATGAAACCTTACAGTGTAAATATTACTGACACTAAAAACATCCCAGATTTTGTTGATTCTATTTGAATTTCTGCTTTAGCCAAAACATTTGAAGATTAATTTAAGGACTGCAAAAAACCCCCAACAACATTTTGTGTGCCTGGTCTATTGCAAATAGAATACACTAGATCTGCTCAAATAGTAAAGTTTAATTCTGGCCTTTAAAAATATAATGATCTTTTAAAACACCGAATTAAAAATGGTAAGATTAAAAGCAATTACTTTGATAAAACAGTCTTAATAGACTTGAACACCATAGAAAATTATTTTAAAATTCACTGTCAATCCCAAAGTTTCTTTTGCTACTTGGAAAATGATTGTTGAACAGAATTTAGTTACTTCACTAACATAAAAGCCTTCAGCTGCTCTTTGCTCTGGGCTTCAGTGGGGCTCATAGTCTGGGCCCCACTGAACCCTTTCCAGTTGAACCCTTTCCACACACAAATCTCCAGCCTATTTTATCCTGTACACATGAGTCATGTAAATTTGCAAGATTCTTAAAACCTGAATTATATATTCTTGCACTTTGGTTACAAACCATTCTTAATACATTTAAGAAAAAGTATATCTCTATCTAGCTTGTTATTTTCAGCTAGAAATGACTTGTTTTCCCCAAGCACTCAAAATGGACTTTGAAATTAAAAAGATTTTGCTACTAAATTTCTCCTTCACTATCACCAGCAAAGGAGATATCATCAAAAGTCCTCTTCTAAAATGATTCCAAGTGAAGAGCTGTCTCTGTATTAGCACAGTTTTCATCAAGAGCCAACTTAAGATCCACTTTCTCTTTTCTGAAATAAAAAACATTCTTAAATCCAAACGTTGAAAAGGTTAATATATTGGTCAATATTTGAGTTGCAAGGTAGCAAATAAGACACCCAACAACCCATATATTAACCTTTTCTACTTTGCTTGACTAATATTGGTAGAAATATACTGGCTCCTATCATTTTGAGTTCACTGATTATTTGGTTCTAATTTTTAAAAAAAAAAATTGTTAGAGAGACTTGTCTGTCCACCCATCTGTCAACTTTCGGATCTCTCTGAAGAGATCAAGGCCTTCTACATGAACAGCGCGGGGTCCTGTGGTTCCCGACACTCAGAAGGACAGCTTTCTCCAAGATGTTTGAGAGAACAGCAGGTCGCTAGCTTTGCCAGAGACTGACCATCTCCATAGCACCCACTGACTTTTGTGAATGTAAAAGTCACCGGGATAAAATGTCAAGAAACACAAGCTACCCACTTTGGAAACAAACAGTACAGCCTCTCCTCAAAGTCAAAGCTCAATAAAGTGTGTGTGGTGGCATTCACTGGACAGCAAGGGAGTGTTTCCTGGTGGTGGTGTTCCATTCCCAGTGACATTATCCACACAGAGTGCACATCAGAGGCAACTCCCCAAGCTCTGGATCCCAGGGCCTCCCTTCCAAGCACCCTCTCCTGGCTTCTGTACTTCTAACAGCCTCCTCTCATTCCGGAGCGCGGCCTGCGGCTGAACGATGGAACTCAGACCCGAATGCAGTTCATCAAAAGAGCAGCGGAAGCACAATTCTGTCCCCGTGGCCACGCTTTGAAACCCACTAACAGCTGAGATGATGTTAACACCGAATGACAACCTCCTTTCAAGAACTTTATGAATATGAATGCCCTGATCAAAGATTAATATTTAAAAACAAAGAGTATGCCTTCATGTTCGACAGCAACATGTCTGAATTGTGAAAGGCCCGTTTTCTCATCAGTTTCAACGGTTACGGATGCGCATGTCAATACGGTGGGCCTGACTTTGCTTCGGCTGCCGGGGTGGAAGGCCGCGATGTGTTTGTATAATCTCTAGGCTCTTCTTCAACTGACAAAAGTGAAGGTCATGACTGCAATCTGTCCGTTTTTAAATAAACACAAGTAAATAACTACCACATGTTCAGAACAAGGCTAGATTTGGGAGGAAAGAAGTAGGAGACATTCTTCCTGTCTGCAAGGAGCTTGCATGCAAATTGTGAAGAGAGTACTAACATGGTTAATTAGACTCCAATACAAAATGCTTCATTTCTACCCTGTGCCAAGGGCTCTGCTAGTCCCAAGGACATAAAAAGATCCTTTCCTTAGGCCAAGCATGCAAGTAGAGTAATAATAACAAAACAACAATAAAATAGTGGTGAATACGATTTAGTAAGTACTTACTATAATGTGCCTGGCACTGCATGGGATATTGTGACAGTCCGTACGGACTTCAGTAGGGGTGGGAAGACGAAGTGAACTTGATTCTCCTTCTGAGCAATCAGAATAGGTAATATCACCACAATCAAGTCTTACAAAGAACGATCAGTTCTGCTGTGGCCAGGTCTGATTCCCTAGTTGTCTGCTTTTTTCCCAGCCATATGAAGTATTTCTTCTTACTCCAGCTTTATTGAGATATAACTGACAGGTAATGTCATGTAAGTTTAAGGTGTACAATATAGTGATTTGATATATGTATATATCGCAAAAATGATCACCATAATGAGGTTAGTTAACATATCCGTCGTCTCACAATGTTACACTTTGTGTGTATGTGTGGTAAGAACCTTTAAGATTTACTCTCCCCAACTTTCAGACACACAATATCATTCACTAGGGTCACCATGTTATATGTTTCATCCCCAGAACTATTTACCTTAGAACTGTAAGTTTGTACCTTTTGACTACCTTTACCCATCCTGCTCCCTCTAACCCTCTGCATCCCGGGAATACTGCTAATGTGAATTTAGTGAAGAGACTGCAGCCCAAGTCTGTAAGAAAAAAAGGCACATCTTCCTTTGCTGCTCCTCGTACAATATGGGCATAAAGCCAAGAGAAGAAAACATTGTAAAAACACTCTTTCTAATTCTGAAGAAAGAAACAGAACACAAGACTGATTCCTCGCTTGCAAAAGCCTCCAAACAACTGAAATGCAAAGGTGATCGGAAATAGTTGTCAGGCAGAGGCCCAAGCTCATGTGTCATCCCGGAGGCCACCTTTACCAGGACCCACCTGTAAGCAGGGCGCCTCCTCTTCACCCACAGCCAGAGCTACTACAAGAGTTGTGATGGCCTGAGATTTAAATACACATCAGGTGAGTCCTTAGGCCGTCTTAAGTATGGGTGTTCCTCCGTTATCCCTCTCTGCATACTCTCCCTGGGTGACGGCATCCAGTCTCATGACCTTAATTATCTGCACGCTAATTCTCCCAAAGATATATCCCTCTTTACATTTCTCTGTGGAGTTTCATATCCGAGTACCCAACTGCCTACTGGATATCTCCCTGCAGCTGTCTCAAACTGCTCAGAGATGAGCTCATCATCTTTCTCTCCCGTCTCAATTCTTCCATATTATTTATCTCGACAAATAGCTCTGATACCTGCCATCCCAAAGCAGCATCCTGGCACTTCCCAATGGCTCATCTTTTGCCCTCGCCCTCCATATCCTACACAGGGTTCAAATCCACCCCTAAGCCCCATACCCACAATGTTCACTCTCATCCAGGCTATGGATTACTTAGCTCTACTCCTGTCCTTTCTCTCGTCCAAAATGTTCTCCACCATGCAGCCAGCCTGATCTTCCTAAATGCAACTAGAATCTGTTCCTCCTTTCTTCAGAACGCTTTTCTTTCCCTGAGTAAAGAGCCAAGCCTTGACCATGACCTCAAGGCTGCACACATGGACCTCTACCAACCAGCCCAGCCTCACCTCTCATCATGCTCCTCCTTCCATCCCTGCTTTCCTCGCCCTGCCCCTGTGCTCAGCACTTGTCTGGACTCTACCCCACGCTAGGCCTGACCAGCGACTGCTCATCCTTCAGAACTCAACCTAAAAGTCCTTTCCTGAAAGACCCTTCCCTTAATTTCCCCAGACTGCAGTGGGCCTCCTGTTATCTATCCTCCTAGCAACACACTGCTGCTTCTCTAACACAGAGTAGGGATGTCATTGACATGCCCTCATCCGGGAAACCCCCTGTGCCCTTGTCCTGGGTCTCATCATCCTGGGTCTGCAGCCATCCATCGTGTTGGCCATCATATCAACTCAGTGCAATGCAACTGTCCGTTTGTCTAGTCGCAGCGGTTCTCAACCTGTGGGTCGTGACCCCTTTAAATACATCCTGCATATCAGAGATTTACATTACGATTTATAACAGTAGCAAAATTACAGTTATGAAGTAGCAACGAAAATAATTTTATGGTTGGGGGTCATCACAACATGAGGAACTGTATTAAAGAGTCGCGGCATTAGGAAGGTTGAGAACCCCTGGTAGTGGTTTCCACACCAGAATGTACACTCTTGAAGGCACCTACTGTGTCTGTACCTGCCACTCCCCAGTACCTGGGGGCAGTGCCTAGCACACATTAGTGATTGATATGTGCTGCATGAAGGAAGGATGATGAACACGCTCTGAAAGCAATTCTTACAAATAGAAATCTGATCATGTTACTTTCCTGTCCAATAGCTTTACATCTTGCTTGAAAGAAATTTCAGTCCTCTTCATGGCCAATCAAGATTTGCATGACTGTGGCCCTGACTACCAGTCTGACCTCATCTAAACTGTCCTTTCTTTCTCAAACACACCACTCTCATTCTCACCTCAGGGCCTTTGCCCCTGCTGTTTCCCACCTGGACCCGTTACCCCCATAACCCTATGGCCAGCTCCCAGCTGCATTCAGGCCTCTGCTCAGATGTCTCCCTGCCCAGCCTGGCTCAAACACCACCAGGCCCACCTCGCCCACCATCACTCGAAACCTTCCTTCCCTCCTTACTACTTCTTCATGGTACGTTATTATCTGCCATCGGATATTTGCTCTGTGTTTTCTGTCTGCCCCACTGTATGGAGTGTCAGGTTGGTGAGGGCTGAAACGGTCCATGTTGTTCCTGCCTGTATTGCCAGATGCTTGATTAATGCCTGGCATCCAGTAGGAGCACAAGAAATATTTGTTGAATGAATGATGGATAAATCTCAGTACTGAAGGGCTTATATACATTAGTACTTTCTGAATTATTTTATAATGATCATTTGCTATAATATTAACAAGGTGTAAATTCTTGTATGGAATTATCCATTGATTCAACAGAAGTATTTATTGGATTCTGTACACAGCAGTCGAGCCCATAGGAGGGATCAGCCACACAGAAGAAACATGACTGGAGTGGGCTCTGGAAGGATGAGCAGGCATCTGCCAGATAGAGAAGAGGGTCCCACAGAGAAACTTGCACCCACAACGGAGAAGACCAAGCTTCTTCCAACACTAAGGCAATTCCTGCCACCTCCAGCCCCACCCCCACGTAGTCATTCATTTAACTTGAATGGTTCACCTTTGAGTTTTCAACATTCCTCCTTAACTTGGAATCCGGGTTTGAACTCCATCCTCCGGTGTCTGTCTGACTAATGCAGGGATTCCTAACAGGCGGGCTTGTAGGGATGAGCTGCTCGCCTCCACTGTGAGCTGCTCTGCCCCAGGAGCCTGCAGGGGCAGATGCATCGCTCAGCGAAGGGAGGCCGGAGACTTCATGGCGACCTTGGGCTTGTGTGGAGAATCCAGGGAGGGCTGGCCTCCTTCTCCTTTCCACACCTCATCTCCTTCAGAAAATCGCCCTCGCCCTCCTAATAGTAGTTTTATACCTTTTGTCAAAAGTGCTTAACCACCACACTAAGTAAGAGAATGATGCCTGCAGGGAGGACGACCAGACGTCTGAGTGGGAGATGGCACAGGAGGGCTTCTGCCTGACACGGGAGCAGCAGAAGTCACTGGGATTCCCTGAGAATGTCTCACAGGCCCCCAGAGAAAGTGCTCATTTCTCAAAGCCCCGCTTCAGAGTCAACCTGTGATAACACTTCTGCGGGGGTGGGGGGGGGGAGCTTCTGGGAGAGCAAAGCCACAGTGAATTGCTCTCTCCTTTGAAAAGGTAAATTGGGGGAGAAATAATCTTACCAGGCGCTCTGAATTTTAGGCCTTCACTGTGTTACTCAAAATGGAAGAAAACCAATGACATCTTCTACTTATTAATATAAAAATACAACCAGGATGCATGCACTGTACCACATGTAGTCAGTAGAACCAGCCTTCTCCGACCACGTTTCTGGCCACTTCTACCAGAACTTTAAGTGCATCCCCGCTTCCTCCACCCCCTCTTGTTTTCCACCAGAAACAGAAGAGGTCACATAGAGAATGCAAAGGGCATTTATCTACATACTTCATGATGTGGTCAGGTGAGCTTCCTGACAAGCAAGCCCACGAATCCTTCGGAAGGCAGCACAGTGTAGTGGGCAAGAGTGAGCTTTGCCGTTTAACAGCTGTGAGTGTCCAACGTGCTATGCCAGTTTCCTCACGAGTCCAACGGTGATACTCATCGCAGTACGTGATAGAATTATCACAAGGACTAATCATATGGGTGGAGGGCTGAGGATCGAGTCTGGCGTGCAGCAAGCAGTGCAATAGCAGTAGCTCTATCGTGTCCAGCGAAGCAGGTGAGAGGTGCGTGTGAGCCAGTGCAGACCAAGAACTGGACTTTCCAGGGAGGCTCGGTCTCTACAACATGCCATGTCCCCCAAGTCTGGCCACGGAAAAGAAGGCTCACAGCGATAGAGAGCCAACCGGAAAGAGCAAACATTGAGCCGCTCCCTCCTCTACTACTTAGCTATGGAATGGACATCCTGCAGCGTTTCTCTCTACCTCCTCTGGTGCTCTCCCCTGAAAAGGCAAGTTAGCTAACTGGCCACCTTTCCATGGAGACTAAGGTTTTCATTCAGGTGTTGCTTAACACACCACCCACAACCATGGCTCCACCTCACACCCTCAAACCAGAGAAGCATTTCTTAAAAAAGTGATTTTCATATAAGAAATGAAAGGTAAGCAGAATTTGCCAAGTGATAGCACTATATGAGAGTGTGAGAAAGTGTGTTATGTGTGTGTGTATGTGTGTGTGTGTGTGTGTGTGTATGTGTGTCCACAATTCTTAACTGGGGATGATTTTGTCCTCTCCTGTTTCCTTGTGACGTTTGTCGATATATGGAGGCATTTTTGACTGTCGTAAGTGTGTGTGGGGGGGCATTACTGGCATCTAGTGGGTAGAGGCCAGAGATGCTATAAAACATCCTACAAGGCACAGGACAGACCCCATACAAAGAGTTATCCAGCCCCCAACTCCCAATAGTGCCGAGATTCTAAAAACCCTGAACAAATACTGACATTTCTTTCTATCCTTATGGAGGGGATGGAGGGGTATTGAGGCAACACTAGAAATCCTAATAACGTGGAGAAACAGAAAGCTTGGTCCACAGATTTAACAGTCTTCTCGTGAAATAAAACTCAGCTGCAGAGGTGAATGCCAGGCTGACAAAGGAGAAGAAATTAGCCTGCTTTCTTCTGGGATAACACTGATTCAAAGGTGCCCAAGAAACCTACCAGACTCCTTTTTCCTTCCTAGGCAGATAAGAACAGCCTGAATCAAGCTCCAGAAATAATTAAATCCCATTGCCAGGCGTGCAATCTTCATTGTGGGCGAGCGACACTGTAAATTCTTGTTCCCCTGCCAGGTAGGTCAGAACTGAGGGAGAGGTTTAAATGTATTCTCAGATAGAGAATCGGCGAATATTAATCAGGGTTCTGAGAAGGCACTTAACTCATTGCCTCTCCTTCTAGCAAGAAGGGGGTGGGGCAGGCATTCAGATCAGTGGGAACCGGCCTAGGTTTCAGGACCGAAAGGCTCCTTAGCACATTCTAATAAGAGTCGCCTGCTTGAGGAAACGAAAGCATTTACTATAAGATGTATTGAGTACCTACCCTGTGCCAGGCATGAGGACACAGATGAGAGGGAGGCCCTAACCCTGACCTCTAGTGGCTCACGATGGAGAGAGGCACAACAGAAGAACAAAAAGAACAACAGTGTCATGTCACAAGTTCAAAGCTCAAAGAATCCCAGATGAAATGCAAAAGATTATTACCTGGGTTAGTTAAAGGAAGGCATCCTGAAAAAGTGGTGATCTTCCTTGGGTTGTAAAGGATGAAGAATATTTTTCCAGATGTATTTGATGGGGGGAGGCAGGGACACATGGGGGCAATTGCTGTGCAAAGGCACTGAGGTGCCCAGTGGCTCCGCGTGCTCTGCAGCTGGAAGAGTGCACTGGTCTGAGGGGAGAAGATACTCGGGGGTTGTTACTGGAAATGTGGGCTGGGGTCTAACAAATATATGTAATTTTGATGGTATAAAGTTTTCTCATTGTCATATGGGATGATTTTAAGGCAGTTTATAATATTACTAGAGGCCCAGTGCACGAATTCATGCACAGGTGGGGTCCCTCAGCCTGGCCAGCAATCAGAGCCGATTGGGTGCCATCTTGCCCAGTCTAGATCAGGGCCGGCTGGCAGGCCAGGGGAAGGGACCGAGGGAGGTTGGCTGAGGGAGTGCACTGACCACCAAGGGGCAGCTCCTACATTGAGTGTCTGCCCCCTGGCTGTCAGTACATCATTATAGCAACTGGTAGTCCGGTCATTTGGTTGACCGGTCATAACAGTCGCTTAGGCTTTTATATATATAGATAATCTGTCCTCTGACTTAAATTCAAAGTGACTTCCTAAAGATATCTTGGCCCCCTTTAAACATCTCTGTTTTTCTGACATTTAGAGATGTATAAACAAATATAATGTGTGAGAGAATGGTTCCCTGAAGGCACTAAGTAAATTCCTTTGTGTTCGGAAGGAACCTACCTTCCAATCAGTGTGTAGCTCTCTCAGGGAACTTCCAGAGAGGCTCTGAGAGAGCAGCCCTTTTCCCCTTTTCCATCCCCTCTCACCCAGGGAGCAAGCTTTGGGCTGGAGTCTGTATTTCTCTCCCTACACAATGTGGTAGGGCCATATACAAACACGAGCAGGCGATCGATCAAAGAACATTTCACTCTCAGAGCTACGGCTTGCCAGGGCCTCTGATTAGAATCGCAGTTTTCCCTCTTGGTTTGTCTGTGACTATGTTCTGAGGTAAAAAACCCATTCGACAATAAATCAACACGAACAATAGCAGCCTAATAAAACAAGTGTCTTCTGGGCTTTACTATTTTTTTGTATTGAGAGAGTAATCCTCTGACTCCCAGGTGGGAGTGAGACCATGGACGCTGTAGGCAGCCCTCGGACACACAGGAGAACACGCTGCCCCCGCTTTGTGGCCACCGCGCCACGGTCACACTGCGCTTTCCAAAGCAGTGGCACTAAAGGGCATTGTCAAGACTTTCTCTTTCCCCAAGCACAGACCCAGGACTGGATGTCAAGCAGAAGCACAATTTTTTTTATTAATTGGTAATTTTTTCAACTATAAAATGATGAAAAAATTTTCACTGTTGAATACATTAATGCCAAGGATTGAAAAAAAAATTTAAAACTAAGTCATGAAAATAACCACATTAGAGAAAATGAAAGGAGAAATAGCTCATACTTCAGGCATTGTTTATCTGTTTCTTAAGCCCATTTTATATAGCTCTAGTCACAAGTCCATACAATTTTGTATTCTGGTCTTTTATGCATTTAAATAATTACTTGTCTATAAAATGAATTATACAGGCATTAAAATCTATGCTCTTCTGATGGCATGCATGGGGAAATGTTAAATAATAAATACAAATACAAAACAATACAATTTACAACCCTAATCTTTGGATGGGTGTACACATACTCACACACCTAGGTGGAAAGAAGTGTACCAAGATGTTAACAGGGGTTACTTGGGGATGGTAGGATTAGTGGGTTTTTTTGTTTTTTGTTTTTTTATTATCACTGTTCTGAATTATTCCATTTCTACAATGAATGTCTATCAGTTTTACACTGGAAAAAGTTATAAATATTACATTAAAATTTTCCCATGTTCCTACTGTTGATAACTTTCCTAGTGATAAAACACAATTCTCCCTTCACCAAAAATGCTTAAAATGGTAAGCTTTTATCTGCAGGAGGAGAACTTCAAAACATGGTTCATTCCTTGGACCTGCACAAGGACCACCTGGCCCACACCTATCTCATGAGTGGGCACAAGGGTCTGTATTTTCTCCCCTAGTTTTACTGAGGTACAAATGACATATAATTGACAATGTATACAATGACATATGACATTGTATATGTTTAAGGTGTCCAAGTGATGATCTGATGCATGTATATATTATCAAATGTTCACCACAGTAAGGTGAGTTAACACCACTGGGGTGCCTGGCCAGCCTGGGTGAGGGGCTGATGGCTGTTTGCAGGCTGGTCACACCCCCTTCACTTCTCATCATTATGCTTTTGTTGTTATTGTTATGGTGATAACATGAGAGCATTACTCTCACAGCAACTTTCAAGGATATGACATAGTATTGTTGACTCGAGTCACCATGCAAGATCCCCAGACCTCACTCATCTTACAACTGGAAGTTCGTTCCCTTTGACCAACATGAGGAAAATGTTTCCCAAATAAAATTGTTTTAAAGACATGATTATCATTATTATGAAAACTTAGTACCACTTAACAAAAATGGAATAGACCATGAACATGTCTGAATAATCAATAATGCTCACCCTTTTGCCACTTAAATTATCATAGTTAAGGAAATTTGAATTTAAGCTGTTCATATTTTAGATGATCAAAATAAGGTCTTGCCCTGGCTGGTTTAGCTCGGTGGGCAGAGTGTCGGCCTGCAGAGTGAAGGGTCTTGGGTTTGATTCCAGTTAAGGGCACATGCCTGGGTTGCAGGCTCAATCCCCAGTGGGGGGCATGCAGGAGGCAGCTGATCAATGATTGTCTCTCATCATTGATGTTTCTGTCTCTCACTCCCTCTCCCTTCCTCTCTGAAATCAATTATATATATATATATATATATATATATATATATATATATATATAAAGCTAAAGGCCCGGTGCACAAAAATTTGTGCACTCGGGGGGTCCCTCAGCCTGGCCTATGCCCTCTTGCAGTCTGGGACCCCTCTGAGGATGTCCACCTGCTGGCTTAGGCCTGCTCCCTGGGGGATCGGGCCCAAGCTGGCAGTCAGACATCCCTCTGGCAGCCCGGCAGCCCTCAGGAGATGTCTACTTGCCAGCAGGGAGCAGGCCTAAGCTGAAGTTGGACATCCTTAGCGCTGCTGAGGAGGCGGGAGAGGCTCCCACCACCACCACTGTACTGGCAGCTGTCAGCCTGGCTTGTGGCTGAGCAGAGCTCCCCCTGTGGGAGCACACTAACCACCAGGGGGCAGCTCCTGCATTGAGCGTCTGCCCCCTGGTGGTCAGTGTGTGTCACAGTGACCAGTCATTCCCAGTCGTTCTGCTGTTAGGGTCAGTTTGCATATTACCCTTTTATTATATAGGATAGAGACCTGGTGCATGGGTGGGGGCTGGCTGGTTTGCCCTGAAGAGTGTCCCGGATCAGGGTGGGGGTCCCGCTGGAGTGCCTGGCCAGCCTGGGTGAGGGGCTGATGGGTGTTTTGCAGGCTGGTCACACCCCCTTCATGGTGGGGGTCCCCACTGGGGGTGCCTGGCCAGCGTGGGTGAGGGGCTGATGGCCGTTTGCAGCTTGTCACACCCCCTTCAGGGTGGGGGTCCCCACTGGGGTGCCTGGCAGCCTGGGTGAGGGGCTGATGGCTGTTTTGCAGGCTGGTCACACCCCCTTCAGGGTGGGGGGCCCCACTGGGGTGCCTGGCCAGCCTGGGTGAGGGGCTGATGGCTGTTTGCAGGCTGGTCACACCCCCTTCAGGGTGGGGGTCCCCACTGGGGTGCCTGGCCAGCCTGGATGAGGGGCTGATGGTGTTTGCAGGCTGATTAAGCCCCCTCCCCCAGTGGGGACCCTCACCCCATGAAGGTTTGGCCAGCATGGGTGAGGGGCTAATGGCTGTTTTCAGGCTGACCACACCCCCTTTAGGGTGGGGGGGCCCTACTGGGTTGCCTGGCCAGTCTGGGTGAGGGGCTGAGGGCCGTTTTCAGGCTGGCCAAGCCCCCCGGCGACGGAAGTTCCCAGCCTCTCCTTTTTTTCTTTTTCTTTTTTTAATTCTGGGATTTATTTACCTTCTATAATTGAAACTTTGTAGCCTTGAGAGGAGCTCAAAGCCGGCCAGGGTGGGCGGAAGGGAAGCCTCCTGCTCGCTCCAGCCCCATGGCCACGGCCAGCTGAAAGCAGGTATCTGGGGTTTATTTACCTTCTATAATTGAAACTTTGTTGCTTTGAATGGAGCTCAGACCTGCCGCAGCAAGCAGGAAGCTTGGCTTCCTCCATCATTGGGGCAACCAAGCCTCCTGCTTGCTCCAGCTCCGTGGCTGCCGGCCGCCATCTTGATTGGGTTAATTTGCATATAGTCGCTCTGATTAGCTGGTAGGCGTGGCTTAAGGCATAGCAAAGGTATGGTCAATTTGCATGTTTTTCTTTTATTAGTATAGATTGTTAAACTTAAAAAAATGTCTAGGAATGTTAAGTGACTTGCCCACAGCCACATAGTGGAATCCACGTCTCTGGACTTTTTCACCATGACATCCCTGTGTGGCAGCAACCCAGGCAATCACCAAAACTGGCCCAACTGGAGAAATCCTTTTCTCTCAAGTGACTGTGCAAACACTCTCCCTGCATCTCTTAGCTGATGTAGAATAAAGTGCCTCCCATTTGCTGTGCTGAAGGTAACTGTTAAAGGAGTCTAGAGGCAAATTAGAAAACATCGATTGCACTTTCTTCCTCTAGAGTGAGAAATTAAATCAACCGAGCAAAATTAGAATATCCCAGCTGCAGCGTCAAGGGAGCCCGCAGCAGGGCCCAGCACAGCGTGAGAAGCAGAGTCGGCCCTGTACACTGAAACACGGAATCCAACCCCACAACGTTTCCTAGGTTCTCACAGACCCTGCTGCTCCAAGCCAGGGCACACCCGGCCACCCAGTGGTTTTCTCTGGGAGCAAGTGCTGATGGTGTCTGGGAAGCTTAGGTCAAGATTTTCACCTCTTGAGGCTCATTTCACAGACCATCCCCTGCCCAAGGTTTTCTGAGTCTTCTCACCTTCGTTGATTTCTCCGTTATCTAAATTTTACCCAGAGTTTCTGGATAGAAGGGGCTTTCTGGAAAGTAAGCACATTGATAATTGTTTTTTTTTTAGTTTAGTTTATATGCTTTTAAAAAATTGCAGCTTCTAAAAGTGCTTTTATTCATACTTTACAAAGCTTGAGAAATCAGTTGTCTATAATTGTCTCTAACAACTGCCCATATTATTATGTGGAAGATGTGGTGGATTTTGTGGGAGCAGGGAGCCCCTGGCCCGGGCTACCACTGGCACCTCCTCTGATCTGCTACCATGGGATATTTTCATGTTAACAAATGCAATTTTATCAGAACTTCAGAAAAAATATACAGCTCCATGAGGATAGGGACTCTGTCTGTGTATACACGATTATACCCAGCACCTAGAACCAGGTGAGCACATCGTAGGCACTAACTATTTGTTGGATGAGTAGAGGAATGCATGGATAGATGGATGAATCAATGAATCAATGAATGAATGAGAAACCTTGGCTGTCAAAGTACTTTATAGAAAGCCATTCTTTCAATGGATTAAAGAGGCTTAGAGAACCGAGTTCTAGCAATAACGGAATTTTATTTCCTACAGAAATTTCAGTGAGCTTTTTGTAGATAAAAGGGCACAGCTAAAAGAAATCCCAAGCTTCAGTAAGAAAATTCAGTGTTTCGTTAACATGCAGCTCAATATTACCACCACCAACTCCCACCCATGGTGCTGGGACCAACGTCAACCCAGCATAATCTCCACACTGTGGCAATAATGTACGAAGCCACATGAAGAGTGCCACTGGGCTGCACCTGGAGCCGCATGTTTTTCTGGGAATTGTACTAATTCCTGAGGAAGACTCGGTCATCATTCACAGAGGCCAAGGGGTGGTCACCACGTTTCCCAGATTAAGGCCTCTCATGTATCAATTTGCTTTCTGGAGACTCCAACTGTAGGAGGGATATCTGTATTTTCCTGTTGTAGTTATTCTTTACCAATCGAGATCCCCAATTAGAGCCGAAGCCGGGGCTATATTTTATGATCACCTACGTAATAGTAAAATCGCCTTCCTTCCTCACAATAAAATAATGCTGGTATGATTCCTGTGTGACTGCAGAGGATTTTGAGGTTCTGAGAAGTTAATTTGGCCGAGGTCACGCCGCTAATGAGAGAAGAGGGTGGAGAATCGGACTCAGACATGACTTTTAAGCCAATGCTCTTAAGCATCTCCCCAAACCTGTCACCGCGCTCACAGCTAAGTTGTAGGTCTCTATCAATGATGTTACCTGAGTCCTGTAGATAACTAGAATAAGACGGAAAGGGAGAGGTAAGCGAGTGGTAGGGAAGGAGGGAGAAAAAACAGAAAAAGCCCAATTTGGGAGGAAATTTGATTCTTGCTCATTCTAACCCATTTCTCAAAAGCCAATTAGCCACAGAGTGGTTTTGATAGCTGTGTAAGCACAACTGTATCAGCAGCCTCTGACCCAGCTTCTGTAGCCCTAAAGGGAGTTTTCTTCCCACTTCCATAAAAGAAAAAAACACAGAACTTCATCCACCTGTGGGTACTATTCTCAAAATGCAAGTCCTTGTTTAACGACAGAACTTTACTGGACAGCAAATAGTGCCAAGCACAAGTAAGGAGAGGGGAAGCCTGGGTCTCTGACCTTGAGAAAATAATTTTCATACCCAGGTGGCACAAGGGACTTATCTTGCCTGCCCAAACCCCATTGATTGATGTGGCTGCCAGAGCCCTTTGCTGTGGATTCTATGCCTGAGTCCAGGCTGAATGGGTGAGTGTTGTCAGTTACCAATGTCAACCAAGGGTGCCTGGTGGGGAAGCTTCTAGAGCAATGCCTACACTGAGTGTATATTCAACAAGTATTGTTTCCTTTACTGTGAATTAAGCCCTTCATGTTGACCAGAGCACCGAGTACCAGAGCTCAACGTTTTCCTCACCCGGCATTATACCATTCTCCGGATAGACAAAGACCTGAGGACAGATAACAGGCGTTGATAAAGAAGAAGGACTTTGCCTGGTGGGTGAAAATCTATATGCCAGTGGTCAAGACCAACCCTGTGTCAACAAGTCCTATTGGCAGCAATTAGATTCCTCTTATTCTAGCGAAGCCCTAAATTCATCCTCATCGTGGTACGACACTCCCTGATTGGGTAGGACTCTTAGCGAAGTCCAACGATGGTGGTTATTTTCTGCCCTAGGAAACTTGCTGACAGGCCTCCTTTCAAAACCAAAAGCGTGAAATGCTTTTCACTCCACAGAACTGGATCCACATGACACATACTGATTGAGCCTACAGAATCCTGAGGGCTATATAAAGTACTTCAGCTTCCCACTGCCTATGCATCGCATGGACCTCCCTCTCCCTGTCACCTTGGCAGCAGCCTGGGGTTGTTCTCAAACAGTTAATAAGAATGAAGACCCGTTAGGAGCTGAATAGATGTCCTTAAACTGGAGAGCGGAGTTGCTTTTCCAGTCTCCTGATGGGCATTCTGACCTGGGTCCCTCTTTGACATGCCTCTGTGAGCCTCTGAGAGCTTACATAATTGATAGTCACTCATTTCCTGAGCAGCAGGTGACAGAGATCAAAGATGGCTCCAATCAGTGACACCACTGAACCGCCCTGTGAATGGCGTCATCTCCAGGCGCCCCTGTTTCTGGCATTGTAATTTCCTGGTACATCTGACCTAAATCAAATCCAAGCTCACAACCGGCCACATAAATGGCATCAGTCAAAGGAAGAGTGTCAAAATGCATTTCCCCTTCACACCGCCCTGCAATTTCCTCACCTTGGGATTACACGTTAGCACGGCCATGGTTATTATTTCTGTTGCAAGTAAAAATACGATCAGCCAGTCCGATTCCCTGAGAAAACATCCCTGACATTTACCTTTGTGCTTCCAGAAAGCTTAGCTTGCCACACTGCTATGAGGGCAGAAAAAAAGAAAAGAGTCCTGATTCCTTCAAAGAAGTTACAGGAGGCAAAGGGGCAAATCATTTTGTTAGGAAAATAGACTGTCTTCAGGGGTGGGGGCGAGGGCTGACTCCATGGAACTTCCATACTTTGAGACTCATAGTTTGCCTTTTGGAGTCTGGTTTCTGAACAAGAAGGCAGAGACATGACTGGCTTAGAACAGTTCCCAGCACACAGTAGGCACTCAATAAATATTGAGTATCTGGAGGAAGCCCTCTGCAGCAAGAATATTCCTGACAGTGTCCTAGGAAATAAGCAGGGTAGAGAGAGGACCGGCAGATCTGAATGCAAACGCCATCACTTACTGCCTCGCTGGGGGCAAGTCACCTTACTCAGAGACTGTTTTCTTGAGGGTAATTTGAGAGTAAGGACAGAGCCTGGCTTCTCAGAAATGCAGGCGGTGGTCTGTGAAATGGGCATGTACCAGGTAGGGTCTAGTTGGTTGATAAAAGGAGTCCTGGCTTCAGGGTCTATATTAAGTGTCCTCATTAGATTACAAGAGTTCTTTACTGCAGATAAAATGTGCTGTCCCTCTGTGAGACTCTCATAAAAGGTGCGAGGCCCTTCCTTTCGTGGTTATCAAGTTATTTGCACAAGAGGAAATGGAGGAGCTACATTTTTAGCAACAGATATATGCATGTTATAAGTGCCCTTGGGCAGCTATAAAACCTAACAGACCAAGGAGAGTCACACTCTGCTTCCTGATTTAATGTATCAGATACAAGGTAAGGTAAACCAACTGTGCGAGGCTCTTCAATAACGAGGCTCTGCTTTTAGATACCACTGTCTTGGTCCAAACAAAGAAGGAACATCTTATGTGTGGTTGTAATTGTGGTAAGAACATTTAACATGACACCTACCTTCTTCACCAAATTTGAAGTGTACAATACAGCAGTGAAATCTTATACTTTCCCACCTGCTTCTAGTGCCATGAAACAGCCCTCCCACGATCAGGGCTGGTGGCTCTCCACCCTCGACAGTCAGACAATGAGTTGGTAAAGCATCAGCCCATCAACTAAACCACAGACTTTAGATAAATATGTAAACTGGGGATTTTTGCAGATTTCAAGGAAGCCACCTGTTACTCTCCTCTGGATCATGTTGCTTTCTCATCCCACCTCCCCAGTCTCCTCTACCCAGTTTCCCCCCCTCCCCCCGCCGGGAAAATGGGGCAAATACTACTGATGCGTCCCACTCTCTCCTCTGAAACCCTCTCTATTTCTGCCCTATTGGCTTTTTCTTCCTATGCAGGCTGTTCCCATTTTGACCTCATTTCACCAGCCCTACCTCTAGGGGCTCCTTCTTGTAACTGGGGACTTAGCTCCCCCAATGCCCAAATTTCCTGCCTTAGATTGCTTCCTCAGCTTTTAGCAATAAAAGTGAGTTAAGATCTGTGCAAGGGAATCTGTCATGTTCACTGAGAACAGATCCTACATAGACTCACAATAATATATTAGCTGGATGAATGAATAAATGAAAGAATGAAGCAAACGAACGAAGACACATACATACAACCAGCCTGTATAGAAATCTTGGGTGTTAATGGTTTTGACAACTGGGATTTATTTTAAACCTATTACTGCACTACAAAATTACCCTTCATCAATCAGACACTGTTCTGAAGAATTCTATCTTAAGCGCCTGTATCTCAAGTAATTATACTAAAATGGTGTTATTAGAGCTAGCTCAAGAAAATTACCCAGCAAATGAATGGGATTTAAAAGGAAAAAAATCATTTTTAAAGAGATTTCTAATTACATAGTTTTAAAAAATTACCAGGGTTTCCATCCCATCTACGCCCCGAGTTTCATAAAAAGCCTTAGATAGCGGCAGCTTTCATGACCACTGACCTCTTCTCACCCAATGTTATAATGTGTGGTGCTGCAGAATCATTAAAAGCACCGGCTCCATAGTCTGTGCTAGTCAGCTGGGGATGGGGGTGAGAGTGGGGGTTAGGCAAGTACTTCGCCTCTCCAGGCTTCCCTCTCTTCATCTCCCAAATGTGCATAATAGCTAATTCGAAGGATCCATGTAGAAAGTGCTTTGCACAGTGCCCAGCGCACAGTGAGCATTGAATAAATGTCAACCACTTTCTTTTCACTGTAAAATGCTTCTCTATCAGGTCACTTGAAGAGTGGCTAAGATTTGTCATCTCTCCAGCAGTGAGTCACATTCCCTTCTTGTGTGTTTGCTAAATAAACGTCATTTAATGTTACTGGCTCTCCTCTCCCAACTTCTGCCATAGAAAGAAAATATTAACCAACCCCAAATGAAAGTTTATTATATATACATATATATATACATATGCATATTAGATATAAATATAATAAGTAGGTTTACAGTTATGAGTACATGAAAGAGTTTATTCTTGTACTATTATTTATTATATTTATTTGTATTATGTAAACCTACTTCTTTATATCTCATATATAAAACAATATGCACATAGAAATATATATAAAGAAAATATATTCATGCTTGTGACCTTTACAATATTGTGAGACCCTAGAGCAGTGGTTCTCAACCTTTCTAATGCCGCGACCCTTTAATACAGTTTCTCATGTTGTAGTGACCCTCAACCATAAAATTATTTTCGTTGCTACCTCATAACTGTAATTTTGCTACTGTTATGAATCGTAATGTAAATATCTGATATGCTATATGTGTTTTCCGATGGTCGCGACCCACAGGTTGAGAACTGCTGCCCTAGAGGTGGTGGTGGATGAGAATGACTAAAATCCGTTGAGTGCTTACCATGCGGCAGACACTGTTCTAAGTGCTTTGCATGTACTAACTCATTTTATCTTCACAAGAAGCCAGTCACCACGTGTTTTTTAACCTCTATTCACTCAGTAAGTGATGGTTACCAATGTACCATTATGGGTTGGATAGCCTAGTGGGTAAGAACACTCTTGGCTCCTTATTAGGAGTGTGACTTTAGGCAAGTTACTCTCCATATACAAAATGGGAATAATAACAACAACATGTGCAACTACTATAAAGATTAACTGGCACATGTAAATGGCTAGAATAGTGCCAAGCACACAGTACACGTTCAGTAAATTTTAGCAAAATTTATCATGAGTCCATTTAAAAATAAAATAATACCCATCCTATGAAGTAAAATCCATTTCATTGGTTATAAATACAAATAAGCAAAGCTCACTTTTCTTGTAGGAAAATGGGGGAAAAAATGGGTCAAAGTTTGAATTGACACTTAAAACCTGAATTACTGTTGGAGTAGCCAGGAAAACAAAGGAATGGCCATTTATTGTCTAGGATGAATTAGTCATCATTCACCTATAATATCTAGGAAACCCTTTGATAACTAGCTCAAACTTGTGAATGATCTCCTTTGGGTATAACGTGTCTATGGATAGAATTGAGCTAGACACGCCTCTTAGAAGGGAATATATTCACATTTGTTCACTCCACAAATATGTGGAGCATCTACTCTGTGACACACATTGATCACGGCACTGGAGGACCCACCAGTGAACAAAACAAAGTCCCTGCTCTTGGGAGTGTGCACTCTTTCAGGTGAGGTAGGCAGCAAACAGATAAGCACATAACATGCCAGGTCAGGTAGTGATAATACCATATCTAATTAGCAAATTTGCATTTGCAAAAGTACCCACTCCAAAAAATACTGAAAGTAGAGGGAAAAGATTATAACAGTTGCTGGACCATAATAACACATTAGATCAGCTAACTCAGTTACTTGACCCCAATCCTCTGCCAGAATCCTCTGAATGAAAGCAGAAGAGGTGAAGAGAAGGGCCTTGGGCACAGTGGAGGGAATGTCTGCCAGTTTTCTCCATCCCTGCCAGGGCAGGAGGCTGGCCTTAGCCAAGAACCCTGGAGAGAGAGGAAGCACTTCAGAGACTGAACCAGCCCTGGCTTTGGTCCTTTCCCCCCGCCTCCCCCATCTCTCCCCAGGCCCTAGTGACACCACCTGACCTCCGACAGCAGGCACAGCCCAACCTGATCCCTACAGCTCAGTCCTGACCTGATGGTGGTGGGATTTCTAGAGCTTTGATATGACATCCAGACCCCAGTACCCAGACCTCTTGACCATTTCTGACATATACTCATGCTCTGAAAATCGGGCTTCATCCCTGTTCATGAGACTTGGTTCCCAACCAAGGACACACGTCTGGTGATAGGTTTAATCTCTATACTGAAGCCTATTCTGGTCACCTGCTGAGCATTCTAGTCCCCTTGGAATGGGGACTATGTGACTCGTGCTCATTTCATAGTCTCCCATAGACCCTGGGTTAGGCCATGCTACTGACAGGCAACTGCTGCCAGCCTTTTCAAGTTGGGCCAGTTTCTGGACTGCTTACTGAGGAATATGCCTGCCTTCCTGTTGGAACCCTGCCACAATGACTGATTGCCTGGCCCACGAGTTTTGCTTTGTTGCCATGGAGCTCCTGAAATCTCATTGTGGCTGCTCAACAGGATTTCCCCTGGGGCAAGCAGTGGGAACCATCACTCCGCACCTCACCTGCATATTACAACCATTAAAAAGGCAGATCAGTTCACTTCTAGGGCTTTATTGCAGTGGTTAACACCAAACACCAAAGTGTTGTGTCCAGATTGACAACTAGAGTCTTCCTGACCGCTCTGCATGGAATCAGCTGAGAATCAGATCTCCCTGTATTATGCTCCAAACATTTGCACGTTTCTATTATCAAAGCTTATGTTTTGATAATTACATGATTATTTGACTAATGTCTATCTCCTCTACTTGACTGTAAATTTCATGCGGGCAGGGGATGCATCTGCTTTGCTCAGACTGTATCTACTGAATCAAGTGGAGAGTTGGATCATCAACAGAAGGGGGTTTCTGGTTGATGGACTCAAGGTCAGCCTTGATTCAGCCCATCCATGAACTGAAATCATGACAAACTGGCTTCAGGGCAGAGGATCTCAATGTCAACCTCTTGCTGAACATTCCTTTTTATTTTCTTTTTCTAGTCAAACCTGGTGATCTGGTGAGGGCATTGCTTTCCCTGTAAGGTTCTTAAATATGGTTAGCGTTCTTTCCTGCAGCCTCATTTGCCTGGACGAGGGGGAACAGTAGGTATCTTTACTTCTCAAAGTTGCTTCCAGACCATTCTCCTAAACTCCCTCAGCTTTGAAACTCATCTTACTAACTATATATTATCCACTACACCTCATTGTTTCAATCATTCAATAATCTCTTAGCTTCATTCCTTGGGTTCTGGGTCTTTTCTTGTCATCATAATCCTGGATGGTTTCAATATATATGTAGATAATCCTACTAACACTGTGACTCCAAGTTCCTGTCCTCTGATGATCTGGTTCTTGCCTCACTCCATCCACTCAGTATCACCTTCAACCTCATCATGAGTTATAACTGCATTCTCCGTGAACTCAGCGAGGTGGGTGATTTAAGGGAAGTCTCCACTGCCTATTACAACTAACAATTAAAAATACTTATGTAATTGGAATGAAACCATTTAGGTTTATCCTTAGTCAACAAAAAATTCAGGCTAAAGTAAGAGAAATGAAAGAACCAGGAGTTTCCATGTACTTTCACAAGTAATTGTGGCTGTGTAATATGCTTCTGGTAGAGGCCATTGCTGCCAGAGGTAATTTAAGAAGAAAAATCTTTAAAAAAATGTGGTCCATTGATCCTGCGATTAATTCATTTGAGGAGTATTTAGAATTGTAAGTGTTGGTTGATAAATCTCATGAGCTACTATAGTGGATGCTTGACTTTTTTTGCCAAGGGCATCTATTTGTCCTGTGTCCCCTAAGAGACCTTTCAATATCCATCTCTCCTCTAATCTTGACTCACTGGGGTTCAACTGCCTCCCTGATCCCCCAAATCCAGGCAAGGAGAACACAACATTGGTCTGAGGCCACATTTCCTTCATCATCATAATTGGTAGTGTGATGGGAAGGTGACCCAGTCAGTGAGACTTCTGTTGGGCTTCCAGGAAAGACTCTCACTGCTGAACACTGTAGTTGGCAAGATGTGGTGCTTCTGCATGCATCTTACTTCAGTAAGGGAGAGCCTACCTGAGAATGTGGACAAACTGAAAAAGAATCCAGTGATGGAGCGAGGACAAAAGGACCCCGGTGTTGTTGAGTATCTACATGAAACTGCACACGTGGACTCTCAGTTACATCAGCTGTGACAGTCAGTGACATATGTCCCCACACTGTTTCCTCTTCCTGAGCACACAAGGAAGCTACTTTCTCAGTCTCCCTTGTGGGGTCTATGAGACCAAACTCAGGGCAAAGAAATACGTGCAGAAATGATAGAAGCCACTTCCAAGCCATTTCTAAAAACATCCTACTAGTGTGTCTAGTACTCCCCGCCCCCCACCCTTCCATCGCACTCTTGGAGATGTCCCAGAAGGTGCAAAACAGAGTATTGTGATATAAGAACCTGGGTGGGGGGGTGAAGCTGGAGGCAGTATCAGGGAAGACCTCTGTGGGAATGACATTGGAACAGAGGCCTAATTTGCAAAAGTAAGCAAGTAATAAGGCTACTGGGGAGAAGAGAGGGAGAAAGGACATTCCCAGTAGATTAAAAAAAAAAAAAAAAACTAGTGCAAAGGAAGGGCTGGGCATACTGGAGGGACAAAAAGGCAGCCAGTGTCACTGGAGCTTATCGACAGCAGGAGAATGAAAAGGTTCTGCAGTTTAGGAGGGGCCAGTAGTTGAAGCAAGAAATAATGATGCTTTGGACCAAATTGGTAGCAAAGGAGATGGGGAAAAGTTGGAAAATTCATGATACTTTTGGAAGTATTACAGACAAAACATGCCAGTTGGTTGGAAATTAAGGAAGACAAAAAGGGGGAAAAATCAATGATGTCTCCTAAGTTTTTGGCTTGAACAACTGGTTAGATGGTGATGCCATTTAATCAGATTGTGAGATGAGAAAAGAACCAGGTTGTGTGTGTTTTTGACATGTTAAGTTTGATCTGCCTGTTAAAGATCTATGTGGAGCCCGGCCAGTGTGGCTCAGCAGTTGAGAGTGGACTCTTGACCCATGCACCAAGAGGTCATTGGTTCAATTACCTTCAGGGCACATGCCTGAGTTGCAGGCTCGATCCCCAGTAGGGGGTGTGCAGGAGGGAGCCGATTGATTTTTGTGCTTGTACTCATTCCTGTCTCTCCTCTCTTCCTCTCTCTCTAAAAATCAATAAAAACATATTGTACCAAAAAAAGATCTATGTGGAAAGGTCAACGTAGACATCAGATCTTAGTTCTTCTAAACCATGAAGAAGATGATGATGATGGCAGCTACTGTTTACCGAGCACGTATTATATGCCAGGCATTGTGTGAGGTGCTTTACATAGATCATCTCATGTAATCTCACCACATCCCGCTAAGCTAGCGCTCCCATTTTCACAGATGAGGAAGCTGAGGCTCAGATTGGGTAAGGCAACTTGTCAACAGTAACATGGTTACTAAATAAATAAATAGTAGAGTTCTACTTCATATGGGTGAGACCTTGTCACAAAGTGGGTCATGTCTCCTGAACTAGAATATAAGATGCTTGAGGGAAGGGCAGTATCTTTTCACTTTTTAAATTCTCAAAGCACTCAGCCCAATGCTTTGTACGAAGAAAATGCTCAGTAGACCCAAACAGAGAAGGTTTCCACTTTAGTTTTCTTTTCTCTGCTCTTTCACTTCCGCATTCCTTAGCTCAATGTAACAAGGGGATTCCAACCCATTGGTTCACCCTCCTCTTCACGGGCATTTAGGACACACTACAGAGCGGTATGTAAAGTACAACATGATATGATTCGGGGCACAAAGTCATCAGAAAAGGAGGTGGGGGTGGCCTTAGCATACAGCTTTCATTTCGTGGCTCATTTAGCCAATGGTTTTCAATCAGGCCTTCAGGTTATTGGGACAGTCTTTAGTTCATTAAAGTTAAAACTCATCCTGTGCCCATCCCCACCAAACTCAAATCATTTCCAAAAAGAGCTAAAAAAAAAATAAGCAAGAAAATCTGAGATCCTAACTGGATCAGACTCAAACAATTCAAACTGGGATTGGCTTTTCTATTTCTCTCCTGCCAAACGCTTTAGGCCAATCTTCCACTTGATGAAATAGGAAAAGTGTAATTCAAACACACTCACCATAGGCTCCCCCTTCAATTCTAAGAGAAATGAGGTTCCAGAATCCAAAATGAAGTTCATACTGCTTCTCAAAAAAGGTGGTTTGGTGGGGAAGCCCAGATAGGCTCATGCTGCTCTCTTCTTGGATGGGCCTCTCTCCTTCCTTCCATGGACTCAGTCTTGCCAATCCCTTAAGCCTCAGCTCAAATGGTTGGCTCAAGGGCTCCTCTGCTGTGCTTTGTGCTTGTGCTCATCCCTGTCTTGGGTTTTTTTTAATGATGAGATATGCCATCAATCTTTTTCTCTCCCTCACAGACTATGAGCTCCTCACGGAGAGGCACACTTCTCACCCACCTTAGAAACCCCAGGAATTAGCCCAGTTCGGTGGGATACAGGGAGGTGCCAGAGATAGCTGTTGCTCTGAATGGTGGACAGACTGGCATCGTGTTGCCAGGAGAATAGGAATCCGTGGCCACAGGAAACTTGGTGCTAGTCCTGGCTTTGGCCTGGCTCCCCGCGTGCTGCTGAGTAAGCTTTGTGCCCTCTCTGGGTCTTTGTTCATCAGCTAAAACAATGGGGCTGAACCGGCTCAGCTCTGAAGGCTTCGCAGCCCTGGAACTGAGCGGTGTTTTGTGCACAGATGGGAAAGCAAGTGAGGATAATGCATTCACACAGCTGGCTCTGCAAGGCCTTCACCATTAATCACAATTCTCCAGTTTGACAAAATCCCTCCCCAAACGATCTCAAAAGGATGCTGCACACAATGAAGGAGAAATAATCACCCTCAATTTCCAGACAGAGAACCGTGTTCTCACGTCCACTAACTGTGCCCGTCCTCTCGCAGCCAAGAGCATACACAGGCTTCCCCTGGCCCCACCCACCCACCCTCGCTTTTCCAAGGTGTGGTGGGCAGGGGACATGCCTGGGTGCCGGGGGGAAGTGGGGTCCTGCTCCCTGGCATGCACTGCAGACAGCTAAACAGCACAGAGAGTATTCTGCACATTTTAATCTCCAAATCTGGTTCTAAACTCTGCATTAAGACCAACGTCCTAGAGAATGCCAGGGGTTTCAGCAGAAAGTGTTTCGCCAAAGCAAATCTGAACACACCCTTGAAGAAAATGCATTCCCCTCATTACCAGGACTCCAGGAGGGTCCCTGTACCTCTGTCCCAAACTGAGAGGAGGTGACGACTTTCATGTGATGCTTCCCTCCTGCGGCCAAGCCAGGCCTGGGCGAGGAGAGAATGCGTCCGGTTTGAAGTCCTAATGCCTCCTGGTTGACTGCCTTTCCCCTCCCTCTACGTGCGGGTCTTCCTTCCTTTTCTTTATTTTTTTTAAATATTTTATTAATTTTTTACAGAGAGGAAGGGAGAGGGATAGAGAGTTAGAAACATCCATGAGAGAGAAACATCGATCAGCTGCCTCTTGCACACCCCCTACTGGGGATGTGCCTGCAACCCAGGTACATGCCCTTGACCGGAATCTAACCTGGGACCCTTCAGTCCACAGGCCGACGCTCTATCCACTAAGCCAAACCGGTCAGGGCCTTCCTTTTCTTTATTATTGTCTTTCTGTTTCCAGGCTTCTCCTGTGGACTCCTGAATCCACAGTTAATACAAAGATATTCCAGAGAAATAGCATTTTATACTTTCAAATGTAGGTGGCTCACGAACATTCTTGAAGGTCTTCATGTATAAGATGCCCAGTCTCTTTAACTAAGTGCACTCCTCAAAGCTGAAGGCCATGCTTGCCACCGACACTACGTGCCCAGTGCCAATAAGCCTGGTCTGTAATGTGCGCTCATGTCTCCTAACCAACTTTGATGGGATGGGGGTGTTTAGTGCTAGTGACCAGTCCTCACCTTACAGAATCAATGCTGAAATTAAGTTTGCAGAATTAATTCTAACTGGCTTACATTTTCTTGCTTGTAAGAGCGATTTTTTTTGTACATTCATCATTTTCAATAATTAGAAAGCCATTTACCTAAATTACCCCTTTTAGAATGCTGAACAGGAAACTAAAGTCCCTCCATATCCTACAGTCACAGTGTTTTATGATAGCTTCATTCATAGGAATCCACAAAGCTCACTATTTCTGTGGCAAAGAAAGTGGTCTCTTAAAGAAGATTTTCTTTTTACTGTTAAGACTTAAGTTGTCTTGAACCCCAAAACCAAACTGTAAATATGACTGTAGTCCTGAGTAGGGCTTGAAGGTTTCTATATACCCGTACATGGGAATGTTATATCATTTTACCTGTAACCCAGAAGTGTTACAAAATGCCATACATGAAGCTTACTAGTCATTCAAGTACTGCAGAGTAATTATCATTGTCAGAAGACCTTAACCTTTGGCACTGCAGCGTCATCCCCTCATAGTAGCATAGTATTTTCTGAAGATAAAGTATTTAAAATACAAAGCCAAGAGTCTGCATTTCTATTACATGTTTAAAATTTACCCACTGAAAGTCCTTACCACAACATTCGGAAGTTGATGTAAATAGACCTGTGCTTATCTTTGTTTCGTCATTTTTAATCTGTGGGAAGCGTTTCTTTCCTTCTAGAATTGGTTTTTAAATCAGCAACCACACTATCATGCATATATGATATGCAGTTGCTTGGATAGGAAAAAATGGCCTGTGTGATAAATCACTTGCTCAGATCTCATCAAATTATCACCAAGAAATATTTAAGGAATTATAAACATAAGATCTGTCCAACAATCATCAACAAAGGGGTGAAAGAAAAACATGCAAGAGACCCCGAAGCAGTGATGAGCCGAGGTTCTTCATGTGTGAGCGGAGAATAGATGGAATATGTGTTTTGGGAAATTACAGGGAGTTAACCTTGCAAGCACATGCCTGAAGCACAAGCATTATTTTTATGCGCCAGTTTAGAAAACAATGGCGTAGAAAAACAAAGCTTTGGCCATTTGCTGAAAGGAAATTTCAAATGAGGTCAATTCTTTCACACTCCTATTGGCTCCAACAAAAGCCAAAGTAGATAAGAGGGCAAGGATTAAAGTAAAACATATTAAGCAAATAAAGTATACACTTACTTTTCAAAATGGAAATACTTTGTTTCATCAGCTCTTTTTATCCCTGAAGGACTCATTACTTAGCAAAAGTAATTTTGTTCAGTGAAACTCTCTTGAATAACTTCCATGACCTTGAACATTCAACTCTTACATAACTCGCAGTAGTTCCGAGTCGGGCTGAATGTTTTTAGTGCGTTTGTGTGAAATACAGGTGTTGGCTCTTCTCGTATTAAATCCATTGATGTTCCTTCTTTATGCTGAGGAGGCCTCGGCTCTCTCCTCCCCTGAGCTGGGGCACAGGCTTTGGGTCTTTTTCCTATTGGTTCTTCCTATTCTTTGTCCTTGTAAACAGCTTCTGGGAGTATCTATGTCCTACCATGGCCGCAGCGATGGGTAAGGGTAGTGCTTCTCACACTTTAACTTGCCTAAAACTATCTGGGTGGGGGGTAGTCATAAAAATGTCCATTCTGCCTGGTTGGTGTGGCTCCGTGGTTGAGCGTCAACCCATAAAACCAGAGATCACCAGTTCGATTCCCCATCAGGGCACATGCCCAGGTTGCTGACTCAATCCCTAGTAGGATTGATGTTTCTATCTCTCTATCCCTCTCCCTTCCTCTCTCTCTCTCAAGTCAATAAAAACATATTAAAAAATAAAATGCCCATTCTTAGGCAGTAGGTTTGGGTGGGGCCCAAGAATCTGAATTTCTAGGAAGCGCCCAGGTACTGCTGTTGCTGCTGTGATCCACAAACCACACTGAGTCACAGGAACCTGGGCACACAGCCAAGGTCTCCAGACCCCAACTCCCCTAGGGAGTCAATATCAAGCCACCCCTTGAATGAACAGTCCTGATGTCCCGGATTATTATTTCCCATGAAAGAGGTAATCAGAGGATGACACATCAAGGACTGTCAGAGGAATTAAGGAGGGAGAGGAGGGAAGAAGAATGACAAAGTTATCTGGATGAGATTACGAAGGGAGAGTGGTTGTGGTGAATACAATATGATTGGGATAATAATAGATGATTATGATATGACTGAGGCTTATAATAACATATAAAAATAGGCTCTGGTAGGGTAGCTCAGTTGGTTATAGCACCATCCCTGATACCCCAAGGTTACGTCAGGGCACATACAAAAATCAACCAAAGAATACATAAATAAGTGGAACAACAAATCAATGTTTCTGTCTCTTTCTCAAATCAATCAATCAATAATTTTTTTAAAAAAATAACATGATTGGGGATTGTTGCTGAGCAAAACACCAATAGGACAGGCTCATCGAACTGACAGCCCACGGAGTTCTGAGATGCCTCCCACCTGACATTTTGGCTCTTTTCTGATGACCAGGTGGGACCCAAACCAACCATGTAATACTTTCTGGCGGGGACACAGGGGTTCAGAGCACTGCCTTGGAGTCTCACAAGCCAGAATCATGTTTTGCTGTTACTCGCCAGGCAAGTGACCTAACCTCTCTTCACATAAATGTCCTCACCTGTCAGATAGGCTATTCACACCTACAGTTTGATTGTAAGAATCAAATGAGAAATACGGTATGAAGTACTGAACACAAAAGCAGGCATAACACAAACACGATTCACGACAATTATTATAAACACCATTAGTAATAAAATATAGGTTCTATGCACATATATTGTTACAGTTCACTCCTGAGGTGATAATCTGAGTGAGGAGACGGAAAACGAAGGCTCACATAACCTGTGTACAAAAGCTGCCGCTGGGCGCCCAGGAAAGGTCTGTAATGTTGCCTTTGGCCTGAGCTCTAACACAGACCAAGCAGGCAGTAAGTCTAAGGAATACTTATCTAATATTTAATATGTTTAAAGATGTATTTAAATAAATATCCTCCATGAATGTTTTCATAGTTAAACATTTAATATTTGAATTCTCCTTTCTCTTCCCTTCTGGTTTGGTTTCCATGGGAATCTGTAGTGGGGGGAGCTTCGAAGCATGCAAAGGACGTCCACCTCGTCCCGACTTCTGCTTTCCTGCTTGTTAATAGCATCACGGTTTGTTAACGTGCAAAGACCTCTGAGACGGTCTAGTCCCGTGGTCAGCAAACTGCGGCTCGAGAGCCACATGCGGCTCTTTGGCCCCTTGAGTGTGGCTCTTCCTAAGCCTTAGGAGTACCCTAATAAAGTTAATAACAATGTACCCACCTATATAGTTTAAATTTAAAAAATTTGGCCCTCAAAAGAAATTTCAATCATACTGTTGATATTTGGCTCTGTTGACTAATGAGTTTGCCGACCACTGGTCTAGTCCAACCTGTTCCCCAGGGCTTGGGGCTATGTCACTCTTTCAATAAATATTTCAGTGGCTCTCGAATTCAAACGCCGCTCTATGTCCATGGCCAGCAGTCGGAGGGTAGCTCCCTGACTCTTATGCAATAAAGGGTATGGCTGGATGGTGACTGTTTCCCTTCATATTCAAGGGTACGTTTGGTTTATTCGTAGGTTCCCACGTTATTTCCAGATGGTTGAAGTTGCTGAAAGTTCACCAGCCTGTGGCTAAATCTAGCCCGATCCGCATGAGTTGAGACCCTCCTGATCCACAGGCTGGTGGTAACTAATGATACCAGGACACTTCAGGAGATATCTCAAGTCGAGTTCAACAATCAGAGTGGTCTGGGGGATGGCTCTATTTCCCTCCCAGGATCTGAGTTTGAGAAGAGACCTTCGTGTCATGCACACCAGTTTCCAAACCGTGTTCTGCAGCCTCTCATGATCGGAATTTTCTCAGAGCCCCAGTAGAGAGGAAGGAAAACCAAGCCAGTGGGACTGTGGATACCTCCGCCCGGGCAGAACCACTTCCTTCTTATCTATTTATATGTTAGGGTTCTGCCAGGAATGTTTTAACCACTAATGTGAAACTTTTTTATTTTCCAGGCATCTAAATCCTTTCATTAAATGTGTCTGTGTATTCGTTACAATGGGGTTTAGCTACCCGTAACAGACACACCAACTAAGAGCGAATGAACAAGATAGAAGTTTATTTCTCTTTCACGTAAAATCCAGATTGTGGCTAGCACGACTGTACCTGTTACTCGAGGCTGGACAGCGTCAAGTTTCCCGCTCCACCTTCCCAAATGTGTTTTCCTTTGCCTCATGGTTCAAGCTGGAGCTATGGCTACCACATCCGTGCTCAAGCGTGTTACAAGGAAGGGTACACGCCGCCCCTTAAGAACACCCCCTCCCCAGAAGGTGTGTTCTGTTTACATCTCATTGGCTAACACTCAGTCATGGTGGCTCCTCAGATCTGCAAGGGAGGCTGTGCAATGTGGGCTCCCCTTTCCGGTGGCCGTGCGCCCAGCTAAATATGGGGACTTCAAAACATCTAGAAGTAGAGAGAGCTTGAAGGGCAAAAGTTTCTCTTCTGTTACACTCCATCTTCAGCCCAGTTAGCCTGGGCTCAAAGCTTAGAATATCTGATTTTCTCCTTAGATCTCCCCAGAGCTAGTGGATTAGAAAGGGCTATAAAGGCAGCTTGAAAAATGGCAGCTGAAACAGCAGTGGCTGCTGAAGTACATGCAGCAGCTCAGAGCCATTTACCGGGGGAGCGAATCAATATTTACAGGCCAACAAGGACCCGGGTTATGGGGGGAAGGTGAAATTATGTTTGGCATATTCTACTTAAGGCAGGGAAGGACTGATACACTATGGAAAGAGTCCCATCAACATGGTTAAAAGTCTTGAAAGATATTTAAAGTCATGAGCTTGGCCACCTGGGAAATCTGCCTGGTGCAGCATATCTCACTCTCTGAGTATTACAGGCCTCTGAGGGAAGCTTCAGTGTGTGTTGGGGGTGGGGAGAGGTTGGGGGAGGGGAAACAGAGAGCCTCTGGCTCCCCCTCTAGGCCCCTGCACCTTAAATAGGGCCTGGCATGTCATGTGCGCTGAATGCATGAATGGCCCAGCTTGGGGGCCCGACACTCAGCTCTGCCAGGGGGGCTTTGACAGGATTCTTGTAAGAGCAAAGAGCAAGATTCACCTGACAGGAGGTGGTGGGGGGGGGCGGGGGGATCACATTGGGCCTATCGCGCACTGAGGAATAGGTTTCCAGTCGTAGTGGACAGTGAAGTAGGATTCTTAAAAGTGCAAAGCTCAAGCTTTCTACCATGATTCCTTCCCCCAAGCTCTGTTTTAACTTATATTCCTCTCACCATTAGGATTATTGTTACTGAATTTTTTAACTGTTTCAAAAAGTAGCCTAAACCAGGCACAAAAGGACACATGTTACATGACTCCACTTACGTGAGGGCCCTAGAATAGTCACATCCATAGAGACAGAAAGTAGAAGGTGGCTGCCAAGGGCTCGGGTGGGAGAGGAGGGGGCGCTGTTTCAAGGGCACAGAGTTTCAGTTGCGGAAGATGAAAAGGTCCTGGAGATGGATGCTGGTGATGGTTGCACAACAGTGCAAATGAACTTAATGCCACTGACCTGTACACTTAAAAATGATTAAAATGGGCCCAACCGGCGTGGCTCAGTGGTTGAGCATCGACCTAGGAACCAGGAGGTCATGATTCGATTCCTGGTCAGGGCACATGCCCGGGTTGTGGGTTCAATCCCCAGTAGGGGGCATGCAGGAGGCAGTTAATCAATGATTCTCTCTCATTACTGATGTTTCTATCCCTCTCTCCCTCTCCCTTCCTCTCTCTGAAAGCAATAAAAACATATTTAAAAAATGATTAAAGTGGTAAATTTTATGTCATACTTATTTTACAATAAAAAAATTCGCCTAAATATTAATCTCATATATTAGAAAGCTGCACTTCATTCCTAAGGTCAATATTTTAAAAAGTGCTTTAACTATAGCCTAAAGCAACTTGGCAAAAACCATAAATGGTTTTTCAGCATTTCTTACAGTTCACCCACAACAGGCAGTGTCCCTTCCCGGTCCTCCACAGGCGCCTCCCGCAATGTCCTCAGTGCAGTCTCTAAATGATTCACCAAACCAACTGCAAACCATTTAGTAACCTACGTCCTCACATATTCCCTCCAATACTCCAATACCAAACCGCTCATCGGTGCTCTCAAACCAGCTCATGGGAGTCTGATCATTTGTAAACTCCCACTGTCAACCTGGGACACCGCCCCCCCCTCCCCCCCGCCCTTCCCCCGCAGGGGCAGGTACAGCGCTTTCACGGGTTCTCTGAGTGAGGTCCTCGGGCAGCGGGCAGCAGCAGGAGCATTGCCTGGGACTCTGCTGTCAATGCAAATTCTCAGGCCCCACCCAGACCTCCTGAACCAGACACTGGGGGCCTGGGCCCTGGCCTGTATGATCTCAAGTCCTTTAGGGGATCTTGGTGTTTGAGAACCACTGCTCTTAGGGGTCTGTGGCCTCCCAAACATTGAGAACCAGTGCGTTCACAGGAAGGTGAGCGCAGTCGGAGTGCCAGTGCGAACTTCTTCACCAGGGCTTCCTAGTTAAAGGTTTGCTCTGCCTGTGTTATTCCTGCCAACCTCTCATCTGCTGGCAGCCTTCGTGTCCCCCAGGAAACAAGCCGAAAGCTCCCCCACTGACCCGCTGGTTTGCCTCAGGAGAGCTGACTCCTGGTCAAGACCAAAGGAAGGGAATATTTTACCACTGCCATCTTCATGGACACTCAGAGAAGGGCCGGAGGATGCAGCCGTGGCTGCCTATGATTGCCACTGACTGTGGTTAAAGTGACTCTGTAGAGACAGCACCAGGTTCTGGGGGTGGGAGACCCCGGTTTGGGTGTTCTCTTCCTAGCTGTGTGCCTTAGGTCCCCCACCTGTAACACGGGGGCGACAGGGTTCTTGTTGGGGTCCAAAGAGAGGTGAGTGAAAGCCGTACTGAGAAAACAGTCAGAATCCAGCTCTACCACCTATCAGCTCCGTGCGACTTTAAAATAGGGGTGTCAACCCATCTCCCATCTCAGAGGGCGGTTGGGAGGATTAAATGAGGTAATATAAATAAAGGACATAGCACATTTCCTAAAAACCATTTAAAAAATCATAAAATGTTGAATATGAGTAATAACAGGAAAGCTTATAGCTCATCAGGTCTCCTTAGTATAATTTTAGAGCTCGAAGGAAAGGAAAATTGATAACTATGTGTAGCAGAGTCACATATTCTAACAACAAAAGAGATGCGAGCTACTGAGCTCATTCATGTGAACAAGAGAGAATATTCACCTTCAGAAAAAGTTTCAAACACAAAACATTCATATATTCCAAACCCAAGGCGTCTCAGACTCCTTTTTCGGTAAGGAGGTCAGAGTCTCTGAACATAGCTCTTCAGACGGAATAAAGGATACTATTTAACGTTCATATAACAGTAAACACTCTTAACTCATTTCATATCTGTTACCTCAGAGAAAAGATAACACAAGGACATCTCCGGAAACACGGGCCGGTGTGATTTTTAGAATTCTCCATGACCTTGTGCTAAGGGGCATCTGCGACCATCCCACCTCCATACCTGCATCTGCTGGCTTGAATGACCCAATACCCACCTGCTGGAACTAGTAAGGGGCTGAGTTACACCAATGCTGATCAGTCCTTCCAGATTAGTGGTCACCGTAGAGCCACATGTTTGGGGTGATGGCATTAACCTGTTTTGACCCATTTCCCTCTCTGAAGAGTCGCAGATTCATAGGAACTTTAAAAGGACTTAACAAGAACAAAGAATGAAAGAGTTGGAAAGATTTGAACTGAAAGTGCCTCTGACAGAGGCCTTTCTCCTCCAATATTAAACAATATTAAAAAACCATCACCCGGCAGTCTTCCTTGGCAGTGCTCGAATGAAAACACCGCCAACAGACAGGCAATTACTCTGATCTCTGACTCACAAACCAAACTACATTTCAGAGAGACTCGACTACATTTTCCAAACTTTGTTCCATTTCCCCCTAATCCCCAGGTGTCACAGTCAGCTGCAGACTTCCTAAACGCAGATGATTTTAGCTGGTAACTACCAAGCCATAAGACTACACCCACACCACACTTGAAGAGAAATACTTAGACTATTTTGGCATTGAAAACAATCATTCAGTCAGACAAGAGTTATATTGATTAAGCACCAACTATGACTATTCATAAGACACATAATTTATTCATTTTTTATTTTTTAATAAAAAATGAGATATGGTTAATGTTCCATAAAATTAATTTTTTAATGAATAATTCGGTGGTTTTTATGTTCACAAAGTTGTACAACTATCACCACTATCTAATTGTCCCCCAAAGAAACCATGTACTCATTAGCAGTCACTTTCTCTCCCCACCCCCCGCACCCCCCACAGCCCCTGACACAAACTAACCGACTGTCTGTCTCTGTGGCATTCTTTCATCCTGTTACTTTTGGGCACCTTCTCAGCACCAGGCCTTGCAGGCACGAGGGACAGACGGGTGAACAAAACAGGCTGCGTCTCCCCCGATGGAGCTTTTCTTCTAGTGACTACACACTTCACTGAATTAAAAATAATATACAGGGTGGGGCAAAAGTAGGTTAACAGTTCTTCCCATGGAAACTAATGCAAACATTAATAAGGAATAATACAAGAGTAAACTCTGTGTTTCGCATACTCACAGCCGTAAACCTGCATTTGCCCCACCTTGTATATTTAGCGAGAAGGAAACACATGCAAGAAAATGCAATATGCTTAGTCTGGCAAATAAGAGAACCCAAACACACACACCATCCAATAAGCGAAACCCATTCAACCATCGTTCTTATCCAATGACTTTTTCTAGAAAACTGTTGTGTGAGAATTTCCCCTTCTTGTCTGCTCCTGTTCCTCTGGGAGGGTTGCAAGAATCAGACCCAACAGCTGAAGAGCAAGAGGCAGGACTTGAAGCACGGCCTGGGCCATGGTCAAACAGCTTCTTTCCTGGTTTTGAGTTCACGTGCCTCCTTCCACAAACCACCATCTGAGCCTAATCACTGGCTTCAGACCTCGGCTTTAACTCCCAAAGAATAAGCTTCTGACCACGGCCAAATCATCCTCCAAAACAGCAGTTTCCAACCAGAACTTCTGGACCCCACCCAGGCAATAAGAGCTGTGTCAGGCGGAACACAATGAAGCAATTTCACTTTTAATTTCTGAAGGCAGAGTGTGCTTAGGTCCCAGGAGTTCACAGTAACAGGATTTGCAGGGCTGGACCTCCTGGATGTGAAATGTCCTGACCAGCTCGCATTTCAAAAGTTTTCTGGAGCTCAAACACTGCTCCAAACTGACCGATCCCTGGCGTTTCCATCATAAACATGCTGTAATTCCTGAAAGAGACATTCCCACAGGTACACACATACCGCCATTTCTTTATACATAAACATTCCCCAATTGTGTGAACTCAAACATAGTTAAGTGAAAGTGAAGAAAGAGAATTAGTGGTTAGGTTGAGTCTATGAAACAGCCTTTTTGTTTGGATCTAATCAGGCCACAAGGCCAAAGTGTTTCGTTTAATTGGAGTGACCTCATAATTTATCATCCAAACGAAATACTTTTGAGAGTGAAAGGGGCACATTTAACAAGCTGAGACAGCGGGAGTGAGTCTGGACAGTACCACACAAATGGAGATCGACATGCAGTCACTCTGTGTGTGGGCTTCGTGCCAGGTCCTAATTGAGAACGACCTCCCCAGCCCTGTCCCCAAGCCTGGGCTCTGGAAGGAAAGATCGGACACACTATATTACATGTCAGAAAGTGCTAATGATTATAAAGAGATAATCTCTTATGATGGCTCTATCATGCTCCTCAGAGAGACTCAAGTTGCCCTGGGATCTAACATAAACAAGTGATCAGTATAGGTCAGTCAGATGTTACGGGTCAACATTTGTGTGTGTAAGTAGATAAGTGGCGGGGCACAGTAAGGAAGAAAGACATTGGTGTGATTTTTTTTTCTTTTAAAAGAATTAATGAGCCCAGCTGGTGTGGCTCAGTGGTTGAGCATCAGTCTATGAACCAGAAGGTCACAGTTCCATTCCTGGTCAGGCTACAAGCCCAGACTGCAGGCTCCATCCCCAGTAGGCGGCATAAAGGAGGCAGCCGATCATCATCATTGATGTTTCTCTCTCTTCCCCTCTCCCTTCCTCTCTGAAATCAATAAAAATGTATTTTCCAAAAAGAATTAATGAGAAATACTTAAAAGCATGACAACTCAGTCATGACTAACATAAAACAATAGCTCACAATTGCAAAACAGAACACAGAAGGGTTGTTTTGGCTTTTTTTGTGTGTGTTTTTGGTAAAAACAATAACTATAACCTTTCTTCACAGCCCTTTTCTTATTTTTTTCAAGTAAATCAAGGGTATAACTAGTTTTTCTAAACTGTTCATATTTCTGAAGAATTTTACCTGCAGAGAAGCTTTTCTCATAACAATGTTTCTGCACCTGAATAATGGAACTGACCTCCTTTACAATAAAAGCATTATCTCAGGTCTCCCTCAGGCTAAGTAAAAAAAAATTATTATAAGGCTATAAATTCCTTATGTTTTAAGCTCTTCCATAGCTATAAAATCAGAACAAATTTATAACCGATAATACAAACAAATGCACAAAGCTAATAACATCCAAATGAATCGCATTAATTAACTTGACACATATTATTGAAATTATATTTCTCTGCTGTGGTCTGGTTCTTTCACGTTTGGCCTCCCCGTTAAATTGTCAGTTATGTGATGACTCAATTCTCCAACCACTGCTTCCTATTCGTGCAGCTCTCACTGTCACAAACACCGCCCCACGTTGTCACCTGGCCTTGCCGCGCCTGGGGGGGCATCATCTGTAATTATACTCACCTCCATCCTCTGAGCCACTATTAAAGAAAAGCCCCTCGATGCCAGGGCACTAGTAACACACACGCCTAGGTTGGCCCTGGGACAGCCCAGCAGCATTTAGTTGCAAGGTGGTCGCCCACAGAGTGTAGAACATGCTTACCTTAAACCTTTTTAAAATTATCATCAAAATGAATTTCACTGGAATTGCAACCTCCATGAGATCAGGGATTTGGGGCTCCTTTGTGGACTGTGTGTTCCCAGCACTTAGCAGAGTACATAGAAAGCACTCATTATATATCTATTCAATGAATGAATGAGTGAGTGAATGGAAATCTTTCAAGGGGGACTCATGTAGCCATAAGAAACACACCCATGTTCCTCAGTCCCCTGGAGCCTGAGGGAAGAACAGGTAAAGAGTCCCGCCAAATGAATTAACAACTACAACTATACACAGGAAGAGTCCACAGGTATCCTCACTAGATTTTACTGGTATAGCCAACACTCTGAAAGGAAACCTTGGTGTGCAAGCAAATGGACTGGTCTACCTCAGGAATATCGGTGCAGCAAAGAGTGCTCCTTGCCGTCAGACCATTGGCAAGTAATTGCTTTGAATGAACAAAATCCAACATGGGTCCCTGGTGGTGCAATGGAGTAGGACAGGGGAAGTGGGGAGAAGGGACCTGGAACACCGTGCATTAGCGGCGACTGCAGGCCAGTGGACACTGTGCTAGGAACCTGACATGTTACCTACTTTAAAGTTTAAACTCTGTGAGCTCCATGAGATAGCTTTATTGCAGGGCTGATGTTTTTACAGAGAGAGGAACGGGTGCTCAGAGACGTTAAACAAGGTTCCCACAGTGAGTGAGTGAGTGGGAAATTGGGTTTTGAGCCCAAGTCTGTCCAATTAAAGTCCTTACTCTGTTCTCGGGCCATGCTGCTTCCTCAAAGAAGTGACACGTGGGATGAGGGGGCGAGGAAGCAAGTGGTGAAAAGCAGATGAAGAGAAGCTTTCCTGTCCTGGAGGCACATGGATAAATTAAAATGTGAAACGATACAGGCCCATTTACTTCTAAGAAACACAGTAGAAGCTTTTTAAAAGAAACCCCAATCATCCCAGTGAGAATGCTATTGGCTTCAAAACTGGGTGAGTAGAAATGTCTGGTCTGGTCTGTTTGGGACAAAACTTGGTCTCCTTGTGCCAACCAATGGCTCGTGGAAGGCAGGGCTGACTAGTGGTTAGAGCTATGCCTCCAGAGGCAGACTGCTTGGGTTAGAATCTCAGGATTGACTCTTACCACTGTTTGACCTTGGATAAATTTCATGAGTTGTTAAGCCTCAATTTCCTTATCTGTAAAATGGGAGTATTACCAGTGGCTCCCTCCAAAAGCCGCTGTGAAGTCATGCATGTAAAGCACTTAGTCCCATGCCTGTCACATAGTAAGCGCTAAATAAATATTAGTTATTATTATATCGTGCCTAGAAAATATTAGCACTAACAAAGTAGTATAGGGTAGAAATAAGCCACATCTACTATTTTTATTTTTATATATATTTGTAATCCTCACAAGAGGATATGTTTATTGATTTAGAGAGAGATGAAGAGAGAGAGAGAGAGAGAGAGAGAGAGAGAGAGAGAAGAAACATTGATCGGTTGCCTCCCCTATGATCCTGAACAGGGATCGAACTCACAACCTTTGGTGCATGGGACCAGGTTCCAACCAACTGAGCCACCCGGCCTGGGCCACATCAACTCTCTTTAGATTATTGTGACCACAGTAGATTACCACTTAATTGGAAGTCATACCACAAAATACCCCACTACTCACTGGTATTCCCCCAAGAATACTTAGTACCGAGTTTGGGAAAGAAATCACAAAATCTTTTTAATTACAACAATTGCACTATTGGCTAAAAGCTCAGTAGTAAAAAAAAATAGAAATGTTTATCTAGATAGAAACTGCTACAGTGTTTAATTAATACACCCACACAAGATAAGATACATCCTGTTTTCTCTTTTATTTTTTAATTGATAGAAATTTTTGAATCTATACCATCACCAAATTACTTCAAAGGAAAGGTGGGGAAGGTGGACCAGAGAGAGAACTTTAACCAATATTCACAGCTAACTTCATGATAGCAAAAAGGGCTAAATGGAAAATTCAGAGTTGAAGAATGATGACAGGTTGAGAAGGGAAGGTGGACTACTGCTTGGGCGAGCCCTATTTAAGGCACTGGTTTCCGTAGCGATGGTATTTCCAGCATGCTACTTCGTCACACACAGGAAGAGAGGGCAAAAAGGAACATGTAAATGCCATGATCCTCAAGAGGCCCCCTTGGGTCCTTTCCTTCTCAGGAGCAGTAATACAGACCTAGAGGATAATTGCATGCAGTTACCTAGAGCAAAGTGAATTAAAGAGCACCCACACTGAGAACTTGGGTTTCGGTCATATTCCCATTAAGTATACTTTCCCACCTCTGAGCCCCAATGATCTATTGTTTCCATCTTCTTTTGTCTTTCCTCCATACATGTGGCTCTTCTGTACCCTGTGCCACTTTGTTAGTTTTAACATTTTCTCAATATAATCTAATAACTAATAGTCACTTAGCTCTTTTTATGTGCAAATAGGTGATACCCACTCTGGTATGCAATCCACTTTTTTTTTCTTTTTGGTTACTCCTCACCTGAAGATATCTTTTCCATTGATTTTTAGAGTGAAAAGGAGGGGAGGGGGAGAGAGATTGATGTGAGAGAGACGCATCGATTGGTTGCCTTCTGCACATGTTGGGACTGGGGTCAGGGAATGAACCTGCAACCCAGGTACATGCCCTTGGCTGAAAATCAAACCCGAAACCCTTTGGTGTGTGGGCCAACGCTCCACCAGTGCACCACACCAGCGAGGGTGAAATCTGCTTGTAATCAAAGCATCAGTTTAACCTATAAACATGTACTGTATGTGTGATAGACTAGGCCAGACACTATAATGAATATAAAAACAAATCAGCTGTCAATTCTATTTCTTCATTCAACAATATCTTTTTGTTGGTATGTTTTTTTCATGTTTATGCTTATTTCTTTCTGGGCACTGTACTGAGGACTGGGAAAAGAAATGATGCTGAATATAAGTAACAATAATTCATGCCTCATTGGGTTCTTATTCTAGTGGTTGACATATCCTGAGTGCAGAGAGCCCAAAGCTGAGGGAAGAGAAGACACTCCACCACGAGGCCATACTGGAGAAACCAGCTGAGAACTGTATTCACACTGGATAACCAATAACGGAATCTAATCTAGTGAGTATGTGTATATCCTCCTAGATTCAAATATTTATTATCAACACATACGTGTTGGTTATTCCCTATATACCCAGCCCCACTTTAAGAGCCAGCAGTATGATTTAATAATCAACTCAACCCAGATCATGATACATATTTGCTGTAGGCTTGGGGAATTGTTGAGAATATGAGAGTATAATGGAGAGGAAATGGGATTATACCTCCACTCTCCCCAAAACTCTACCCACTCCTATTACTCAGCCATGCAACTATCAACACCAAATATTTGAGACTTAGAGTCTTTTTATTTTAACTGCGGTATCCTCCATAATAAAGGGCTAATATGCAAATCGACCAAACGGCGGAACAACCAGTCGCTATGATGTGCACTGACCACCAGGGGGCAGATGCTCAACGTAGGAGCTGCCCCCTGGTGGTTAGTGCACTCCCACAGGGGGAGCACCGCTCAGCCAGAAGCCAGGCTCACAGGCTGGCAAACATAGCAGCAGTGGCAGGAGCCTCTCCCGCCTCCATGGCATCCCCCAAGGGCTCCCAGACTGCAAGAGGGCCCAGGCCAGGTTGAGGGGACCCACCACCACCAACACCACTAGTACACAAATTTCGTGCACCAGGCCTCTAGTAATATATAACATAAAACTTATAATTTTAACCACTTCAGGGTATGTGATTCAGTGGTATTAAGTACATTTCCACTATTGTGCAACTATCCTTCCTTTTGAATCCTGCTTTCTTGCCAATTAGAAGATTGTATCTGGGTGTGTGCTGACATACTTAAAACAGGCAATGCTAGGGCTCTAACCTCCAGATGTTTTACTCTCAAGCTTAAATACATAGAGACATACACCCATTTACCTTTGTAGACCAACACAGAAGCAGCAAATATATTTTCTTAAATGCTATCTTCATTGCTTGGTAGTGTCTGCTGGAATGCGTGGGGGGCAGGAATGGTAGGGTGCGTGCTACATATTGATCATCCCTGGACTGGCCATTTTAGTACAGGGTCAGAAAAATGCAACACAGAGCTCCAGCTCTGACCAGCACACAGCCCCAGATCCGAGCTCGGTGCAGCAGCCCCAGCACTTCTCAGCCTCTTCCACAGCAGCCGGCAAAGCAGCTGGCCTGGCACCAGCTTCTTCTCTAGGAACCACCGAGCTTCTCTTGATTTAACTTAATTCACTCAAGATATAGTATAATCTTGCTGTGTGCGAGAGGCACTGCTCCAGATGCTGTAATGATGAATGATAAGTGGGATATGTTCCAAACCCCTAAAAGCTTATAATGTAGAAGGAGGTTAAGGCAGGGACTTGAATAACTATTATGAGAGGAAGGATATGACCCATTCCATGGAAACAGACAAACAAAAACGGAGGTATGAAGGAGGTCAAGATCATCAGTTATATTTGACAGAGGCTGATCTGGGGCAGGTAGAACCAGGCAGGCTGAGAGATGGATAGACTCGGTGGAGGAAGACGTGTGATCTATGGCTCCCGGCAGAAAAGGACCTAGGCTGAGGGCAGATCCACTGACACAAAGAGAGGCTAAGGCTCAAGATTTGTCATCAGAAGTTTCTAGCAAATATTTTCAGCCTTTGTTTTTAAGAATATATGACATAAATGAAAAGATACAAACACATTGGTGCCAGAAAGGTCTGGGTTCAAATCCTAACCCTCTTCCTATTAGCTGGGGGACCTTAGGTGAGGCCTCAAACTTCTCAGAACATCGTATCTACAAAACAGGGATAATAGTGTCTCTCTTGATGGGCTGTGGAAACATTGACTAAGATGCAGTTTGTCGAGCAGCTGGCAAAGTATTCAGCACATGGCAGTGGTGGATGCATTTGGTTCCCTTGTATCTGAGCGTTCTGAGTAGCGTACTGGACTTCAAACCTGTGTGGGTCGCCATTTATGGAAACAAACACAGTATTTGTTGCTTTGAGGCAATTCAAAAGAAATTGAAGTCTTGAAGGTTCCCACTCTAGTGGTGAAGAAAAGGAAATGTATATCTTAAGGAGCCATAAGAAAAGAAATGACGGTCATGAAAAGGTGCCCATACATTACTTTAGAAACAAACGCTCTGAGTGATTGCACAGCAATTGTTCGTGGAGGCTGAGAGGACCAGCAAAGGAACTGGAGAGCACTCTATAAATGAGGGAAGGAAATCGGAGGCTCATAAATATGGCAGACACATTTGCTACTTCAGCCCTCCTGCTTACTAGCTGGGTGACCTTACACAAATTGCTTAACCTCTCTGAATCTCTATTCCCTCAACCGTGAAGGGCAGATTAATATCTCTCTTACCTATCTCACTCGGGTGTCATGAGACTCAAACAAAATAATGTACATGGGCAAGCCCTGCCGGCCATCAGGAGCCACACAAAGGCACGGCGTCTTTATTGCCATCATCTCAGAGAGCACAATGCAATCTCTTAGCTATTAAAACCCAGGCCTCCTCCCAGCTCCCCTGTGCTTAGATGAGGACAAACAGAAAAGCCAAGAGGAAATCTTACCTGCTTGCGAAATACTAAAAACCTGATTTAAAAAAAAGTTTGAGCCTGACACACACTGCTCTCTTAAATTCTGGGTTTTTATGGATGTGTTCTGACCTAATTACTCACACTGACAGAGGTACTCGGACTGTCCTGCAGTGTGACACACACACTCACACACACACACACACTCTCACACACACTCATACACATTCACACACACTCACACACTCACACACACACTCACACACACTCACACACACACTCACACACACTCACACATATACACACTCACACACTCACACACACTCACACACACTCACACACTCACACACACTCATACACACACACTCACACACACACTCACACACACACACTCACACACACTCACACACACACTCACACACACACACACACTCACACACACTCACACATTCACACACACTCTCACACACTCACACACACACTCACACACACACACTCACACACAACACACTGTTCTGCTTAATAACACAAATAGCAATTTTTCTATTCCTTGTTTGCACAGCCCACAAAATTCCCTGGCAAAAATAAAAATTCTTATTTTGCACTTCTGTGTCAAAAGTGACATGAAATCTCTAGAACATTAGGAAAAAAAATAAAAAGATTCCCAACACTTGAAAACAAGCAATTAAATACTGAACTGAAAACAGTCTTCCTTTGACTTCTTGGTCTCAAAGCCCTGTCTGTCTTCTGTGAAACTAGGTCCTAGTCACTAGCATGGCCTCCTCCTCTCTCTCCCCAAATTAGATCTGGCAGTTAGTACTGGTGGCTTGCAACTTCCCCTGAGGATGGTCTACTGGGTTTTTAAAAAATGATTCTGTAAGCCAGGGCAAAGCCTGGCATAAATTCTAGTTCCCTTCCCCCCTGTAAATCGGTACTAGCAGACCTCAGGAAGAAAATGAGAGGCTGTAAGGTACATGCTATGTGGAGAAAATGGGTGAGATTGAGAGACTGTCCCCAGAGACTGTAAGCGAGACCACGTACCACCTCTTCCTTCTAGGGCTGGCCAGGAGACACCCCGGGTCAGAGAGTGGCTGAGGGGCCCTGTGCAGTCCTTTATCCCCACTCCATCTTCACGGGGCAATGACCAGGGGAGGGGTTAAAGTGTATCGGCTCACCCCAGCAATCCAACCTCATTCTGCCACCTGTGCCCTCCCACAACAAGGAGCTGCACAGGCCAACAGTAGCGAGGTTCCAGAAAGGAAGAGGCAGGCTGAAGGAGCGGGAGGGCACAGGTGGCAGAATGAGGTTGGATTGCTGGGGTGTCACGGGTATGTGAACTCTGCCTGGTACTAACTATGAGATGTAGGGTAACCCCTCAGGCTTCGGTGTGCTGATCTGTGAAAAGGGGGTGGGGAGGATGTTTGGTAATGATCAGTGTTTGGCACAGAGTAAGCATTCACCAAATGGTAGTTATCATCATGACCAGCAAGGTGGGCTTCATTACAGATACGGAAAGCTTCGTGTAGGTTTCCACAAATTAGTTCAATGAAATACAGCATATTAACACTGCGTCACATCACATGACCTTGTCTGGTCTTTAACTAAAATTTCTTTCTGAAAGGTTACCAATGAGGTCCTAGTTGCCCAAACTACTCTCTCTCTCTCTAGTTTTCCATTTACTTGACGCTACATCACTTGGCCGTGTTTATCCTTAATTTGAGAAAATCTGTTCTCTTGGTTCTCTGGACCCACAGCCTCCTGGTTCTCCTGTTACCGCTGACTGCTCCTCTGCCCTTAGCTGTCTCCCTGGCCTCCTGGCACTCTGTACGCTGCTCCTTGCCTGTGGCATCCATGCCTATTCTGGTATTTTTCCAGTTGGTTTTTTGAGCCATGTCTCCTCTTCTGAGCATGGGACCCAAATTTGCCTAATGTCCATGACATTCCTCAAACTCAATTTGCCAAACAGAACTTTCCAGGAAAACCAGTGACCCCTCTGCTGCCCTATCTAGAGTCACACCCAACCAACCTTCAGTCAAACAGCCTAGACATCCTGAGAGAAGCAGACAAGCCAGTGAAGATCATGAATCCAAGGGGAGGCTGCATAGCACAGTGGCCCAGGGTATTGAGTCAGACTGTTCAGGTTCAAGTCCTGGCCCCACTGCTTATTAGCTGAAGGACCATGGGAATTTATTTATTCTCTCTGCATCTCAGTTTCCACATCTGCAAAAAGCCATAAAAGTAGTCCCACAGTAGAGAGTGGTTGCGAGGATCAAATGAGTTTATATATCTCAAGTATGTAGAAGCATACCTGGCACACAAATGAGTATTGGCCATCATTACAACTATTCTTCATGAATATAATAAGAAAATGTTAGTGAGTTAGGCTCAGCAGGCTTTGCAGGCAAATGCTTTATGATCTTTAATCTGCTTTCTACTAATGAATAAACCATGGTGTTTGGCAGAAACAAAGCAATAGGAACACCAATGTTGGCTACGATTAGCACTAAACCATATTCTACTGTCCCAAATGGCAACCTCACAAATAGGATAGATGTTGCCTCCTACTCTCTCAGAGCCAGAGGGTTCTTAAATATCACCTGGTACAGTGACTACCCATCCTGAGCAGCAGGGAGCCACCTGGGAGCTTTTCGAAAAACATATTCCCATGGCCCGGACGCTGAGACTCTGTTGCATTAGGTCTGGGACTGTCCCAGGCATCTGGGGATGTCATCCACACTGGGGATCCACTAAATCAGGCCATATCCTTCCTGTCAAGGATGAAACTAAGACCCAGCAGAATTAGCCCACTACTCCCACCTCCCAGAGTAAGAGGCATTGGCAAGGCTTACACGTGTCACAGCCAAACCACCTCTAGAAAGTGAAACAAGGAAATGAATCATACACCGAAGGCTTAATCTCCAAACGTAATTAAGCATGTCTGTGTCTAGTTCTTTACAAGGAGAGGTAGGTATGGCTAGGTTTCACGAGTCTTCCATGTGCAGAGAGAAGTACAAGCGATGGTTGATTCTGGCCTATGAAGCCATTCAGTAACCATAGCATCTAAGGCCAGTGCAAATGAAACCAAACCCTGTTTTTATACCTTTTTATACCATACAGCCTTTCGGAATCATCCTGAGACAGGTTCTTCTGTACGTCCGGGAACAACCTATCCACAGCCCAGGAGCTAAACGCCTGCCAAGCTAAAGACTTCTCCCTGCAAGCTTCAGAAGGGAGTCAAGATATTATTTCCTAACTGCTCATGACAACCCCTCTAATGTTTGGAAAGTAGCTCATGGTCAGCTGTGATTCTGGCAACCCCAGCACATAGCAACAGAATCTGAAACAATGACCTCATGACTCAAGTGTCTACACCCTTGGCAGAGCCAGGGGTCTCTCCGAAGACTCCCCAAGGTGGTCCCCTAGAAAGAGAAGGCCCAAGCTTTAACACTAAAGGGCCAATGTCTGACATGATCTTTGGCTCAAATAGTCAAGTGGTACTTGAAGAGTTAGAAAACAACAAGTTCAAGAGAGGCTCATAGGCACCCCACCCAAAACCTACATTTTCAATTTCCAGTTGTTTTGTAATGTTCATCTTGTAGGTACATGCTGTACTCAGAACTGTCTTGAGATTGCAATGAAATAGATGACATAGGGGTGGCTTATGGGTTCCAGGAGGGCCTCATTTTCCTTTATTCCCACATGCTTCCTCCACTTCTTCAATAGATTTTGGTGTTTTTTTCTTCTTTCTTTCTTTATTCCCCCCACCTCCCCCCGCTTAAGACTTGGTATCTGTTGAAAGACAGAAATCCTATGAAGGAGTGGTGCTTGTAGCTCTCGCACATCTTCTCAGAAGAGGTTTGATCAAAAATCGGGGAGTAAGTTTGAAGTACTGAAGGGAAGACCAAGATTTAGAGCAGGAAGTAGATGGGTCAAAGATAATCTTCCCCAATTTCATATTTTGCCAAGGGCTGACCCTGGCTAGATCTGCTAATTGTTCTCAATTTACTGCATATGAAATTAAACTGGGGTGGGTGCTTTCAAATGCAGACTCCTAGACTCCAAACCTAAAGAGTCAGATTCAGATTTGGGGTGGGGCCCAGGAACCTGCATACTAAAGGCTCCTGGCCATTCGGATACATGTGGTTGGCCCCAACACTGGGGGACACAGCCCAACCCCCTTCACAATGTGAAAAGCAAAACGGGTGGACAGTGTTGTTGTTGCTGGCTTTGTGACCTTGAATAGGTCACCTTAATGTTTCTGGTTCTCCCTTCATGTGTTGTAATACTCTCCCATGTGATATCCTGTGAATGACATAAAGTAGATGTGAATGTATTTTTAGAAATGTAAAGCAACATAAACATAATACATAAATCATCATAATCCATTTCTTTCATTCTCACTCATTTATAGCCCATATTTGGAACATGCTGGCAAACTGCTTTTGAGGGATTCCAGATATGAAACAGAAAGCTCCTGGGGACCCAAATTAGGGTGCTGTGTAGTCTGAGCCAGTTTTCAGTAAAAATCAAACGGTCTCTAAATATAATAAAGAGCAACATAGATTTACAAGACAATGAATTTTAAATGGCATCCGCTCTGCATAAGGATGAATGGAGAGGAACATCCCACATTCTTACTGAGCAAATAATGCTCATTCTTACTGAACCGAACAATTTTCTCAGAGTCAAGACACATTCAATTTTGGAACAATTTTTATAGTTCCAACAATTTCTTTAATTCTCTTCTCTTATTAAGTATTAAGGAAAATACCCACAGAACAGCATTTTCCTTTCAGAACTGGAGGGTTCTTCTCTAGTCCTGCTGATGTCCTCACTGGAATGGAATGTAGAACCCCACCCCGACCCCACAGAGCTCAGGGGAAGTGCCCAGCAGGTCAAAAGACTTGGTCTCACATTCTCGCTTGAACTAGACCTGCCTCAGTGGAAGGATAAATGTGTTCTGAATTCTACAGAGCGACCCACTAAAGTCAGACTTCCAAGAAGTTACATTAATCTTCTCAACAAAATTAAAAGGTGTGACCAAAACTTGGTTCTTGAGCAAGGGTTTTAAAATGAAGCATAATCACCCACCCAGCATGGCTCAGTGGTTGAGTGTTGACCTATGAACCAGGAAGCCACGGTTTGATTCCCAGTCAGGGCACATGCCCAGGTTGTGGGCTCGGTCCCCAGTGGGGGCCTACAGGAGGCAGCCAATCAAGGACTCTCTCTCATCATCTGTTTCAATCCCTCTCTCCTTCTCCTTTCCTCTCTGAAATCAATAAAAATAGATTTTAAAAAAATGAAGCAAAATCTACACAGTTTAAGTTTTCATACATGTAGAGAAATACGGATGTGAAGTTGAGTTTAAACAGACATCAACAATAAATTTAAAATGCTTCAAATTCTCGACTATCAAACTGAGACAAAATTTTCCAAATTCTTCTTCCCATTTTTCAAAGGAAAAATAGGTCACGGCCAGCTCTTGTTACAGATAAGTAATTGCTAACAACCAAATCACAGCACTCGTCTCCTAGTGGGTCTCTTGCCGTCATACAACCTTCATGGAGGCCACATTCCAGGTTCTATCTCTGCTTAAAATAAATTCAAATTCCTTTCTCTGCCTTACCGGGCTCAGTCCAGTCTGGCCCCTCTGATATTGGGCCACGCTGTGCTATTGCCACAAAGGCCTTTCCCCAGCCTTAGCCCACCAGGCTGGCACCAGCTGCTCCTTCTGCCTCAATGCTTTCTCCCCTCGTTTTTCCCAGGACGCTCCTTTATGACACGGGGATCACCATTTAGAGTCTGCATTTTTCAGTGAGACCGTCCATGAGCATCCATTGTGATGTAGCTGTCTAATCACTCTTTATCATGATGCATTCCTTAGTTTTTTGCATAGTACTTTTCTCCAGCTGATATTTTTCTGGAACATTTCTACTTCTGCTTATTATCTTCTTCCTCCAATGGAATGTAAGCTTGATAAGAGCAGGGATCTTGCCTGTATTGACCACTGTGACATCCCCAATATCTAGAACTACTCCTGGCACAGAGTAGGCCCACAAATATTTCTTGGATAAGTAAATATGGGAAATGGCGAGGCTGCCTGACTTTAGGGCTCAGCATATTAGCTGGACTTAGAGATGTGTCACTCATAGACCTAATTAGTTTAAATTGCTATCCTCTGCTGGAACTAATTTAGTTAAAACATAATTCAGATTTTTTTGTTGTTTGTAAAATTTAATATTAACCATAATTATTATTAGAGATGTGCTACGAAAGTCTGAAGCATATCCCAACAACTCTAAGAGATTTTGACTCAATGCACAACCATGAACTCGAATATACAAGAGTGCAACATATGTCACTGGGCTTGAATTTCATCACAGCCTAAATTACTCTCTGTAAATAAATTCAGCAGATTAATTCTTAAGAACATAATTGGGGCAGTATATCCCAATCATATACCTTGATCATCTGAAAAGGTTTCATCTGAGTTATTGGGTAAGGGGATTAACTTGGATACTAGCGGGGGTGCAAACATTACCATTTAAATGTGATTCTAGGTAAAAAGCAATTTGTTAAGTACAGGTTATGTTGAATTTTTGTCCAAGCCTTCAAATGATGTTCCTATTTTTCTAGAACCAATTGGTAGATTCTAAATATAGTTCACAAGCTTGTAAGGTCAGTGAAGGGCAGCAAGCATACTGGTGATGTATGTGGCTATGCGGGTAACAACTTGAGCTTTAGCCATAGTGTCTACCAAAAGGTGAAGAGCAGCTGTACTGGCCCAGATTTTGGTCATGGAGGTCTTTCTCTTGCATGGCAACAAACTGTTTTTTTTAACCAATGTACATTAGAAGCTGTTAGTACTTTTAAAGGATGATATAAAAGGCAACAGTGGGGATCCAGTAAATAAAACTCAAATCACTATTTCTCCATTCTAATATGTTCTTACCCTCCCCATTAAGGACTAGGAGCTACAGATTTTATTATAACACACAAGAGAGCAAGGAAGTGCTGTAAGCTAAACTGCATAAACAAGCACCTCCTCAGCTATATGGACTGGGAAAGATGACACCTGCTGTCCTCTTTATCTGTCACCTGATTTCTGAGAAGCACCTGGAACTTTGGGCCATTTACATGAATTTACTCTTTAAGACTTGGCCAAACTCTTTGGGAGAACAGAATAGAAACATAAGCTTTCAAAGCCTAAAGAAAAAAAGAAAGAAAGAAATATTATGATTTTCTGTTCATGTCCTAAGGCATACCAATATCCATAAAAGCCAATGACTTCTTGTCTCATATTTAGTTACCTGCTAATGTCAGCCATTAAGTCCCCAAAGTTTATAATCCTGAGGGCATTGTGGGAGAAAAACAGCACTGATGGGAAATGGAAAAATAAAAAACCTTGGATGAATTCAGAACTATTATTTTAAATAGTGCCTTTGCTTTCGTAGATTTCTACCTCAGTAATTCTGGCTGTCAGTACTTAAAAGTGCCTTGAAGTCACTGTTCCAAACCCTCCATGCAGTGCTGCACACTGCTGACCTGGTCTTTATTCTGAGTCAAGCTAATGCACTCCGTGGGTCTTTCTTAAAGCACTTCAAACGCAAGTCATTAGTAAAAATGTAAACAGAAATAAGCTACATTATAATTAGCGAAAACATGGGCACTTTCAATGTGAGAGATAATTTTTTAAATATCTCAAAATTACTCTTTTTGTAAAAAAACTATGAAGAGTTGTTGTTGTTGCTGTTATCAGATCACACTGTCTTTAGGTTCATTATAGGTCAATGCAGTCAGACTCACCCTGGGGTTTTTATTGTTCCTTTCTCTCTCAGTCAGATTTTGAAAAACATTTCTTCTGCTAACTAGCTCTCTGGGGAATATGTCCTTCCTTAACTGGCCTTCATGGGAAGGGCAGACTTTCTAATTTTATAGCAAATACAGAGTCTTTGTGGGTGGGACATGCTCACTGAGTTCATCTGGACCAGCTCCCAGCCTGACGAGAATTCCTTTGACAGTGCAGGTGCCATCAGGGTGTTAAGTCGTTATTATAACCCAAAGGATCTCCTGGGTGAAGCAATGAAAAGCCAAGTGAAAATTGTCTTAATGCCACGGGAAACAGGGATGATGGAGGCACCAAAGCTCCTCTGGAACCAAACTTCCCTTTCCTCAGGAGCAAATTCTCTGTTATCCTCCCATTATCCTCAGGGATTCTCCCCTTACTCCAAAGTAACTAAGAGATCCCACAACACAGAAGAAGCTTGAGAAAGGAACACAAATTAGTCTCACAATTAGGAAAAATAAAGTCTAAATCCCTTCGTTTTATGCCACCACTCACTTCAGCAAAAGATATGACACGATGGCTAAAAAGCAAAAGGACCAACGTCATAATGAGATACCTGAGCATGGTGGACAGACCCTACCTACAATGACCCCAGTGACCCTGCCTCCTCCTGCTCATGCCTTTGTGTAATTCCCTCCCTTTGAGTGCAGACATGACCTGTGACTTGCTCCTGACCAACAGAACACAGCAACGTCACACCCATGACTATATAGTACAGTGAGAGATTGTCCTGGCTGGCTTGATGAAGTAAGCAGCCTCGATGAGAAATCCACATGGCAAAGAGCTGTGGGGAGATGTCTAGTCTGCAACTAAGCTGGGCCCTCAGCCATACAGCACCAAGGAAATCAATTCTACCAAGACTTAAAGGGGCAGGGAAGCACATTCGTCCCCAGTCAGGCCTCCAGATGAGAACACAGCCTGGTGGACCCTTGATTGCTGTCTTGAGAGATCATGAACAGAGGATTAAGCAAGGCTATTCCCAGACTCCTGACCTGTGGAAACCATGAGATAAATGTGTGTTGTTTCAGGCTGCTAAGTGTATGGTAATCTGTTAGTCAGAAATAGAAAAGTAATTCACTGAGATGAGAAATGAGGGCCACAAGTCCTCTTCTGCCCACCCTGAAGAGGAATAAGGGTCATTCTAAGTCTGGCTACAGAGCTCTCTGCTAATGCACCTTCTCTGAAGACAATCACAGGAAGAAACACTCGGTGCCAGAGAGAGCCAGCCGAGTGTATGTCAACTACTCCAAAGGGTGCCTATTAGCTTCTTAGATGTTCTTGGTCTATAATGCAAAGCTTATTAACCAGAGAAGCTTCTTAAGCAATTTGAAAAATAAAATAAGAGTATAGTGACATGTTCTAAAATCTTATTATACTATATAGGGAGCTTCTGAGTAGCTTTATTTAAAATTCCTGGAAGTGCAGAACTGGAGATATAGTCCATTTGTCTTCATCTGCCTGTAGTTCATGTTTTTGCAAATAAGTTTCCATTAGATCTCTACACCTGTGAGTTCACATCATCGCTCTAGAATAAAAGTGAATTAAAAAGAAAGAGTGCCTAATGTGGCCCTCTTCTATTTTGTGTTTACAGGACTGTAAAACTTCGTGCGTTAATCTCTACCTATATTCATTTTAATTACATTTCTTAGACTTTTAATAATTTCTTCATAGTTTTATAAGGCAAAGTTCATTAGTTTGTGGGTCATTAGCAGTGACTTCACCTCGAATATGTTAGGGTTGGCTTTTCTCTCTTCCCTTCTTTTTTTATAGGATGAAAATTTCAGAAACAAACCACATAAGGTTGCTTATATAAAACTATATACAAGGTAACTTCAGAATATGGCGCATAAATGCTAAAAGTACAGGTAAAGTCTGAATGGAAACCAATTATGTATAACTCTTTTCTTCTCTATTTTATTTTAATTTTCAATTAAATTTATTGGGGTGACATATAGGTTTCAAGTGTACATTTCTATGACACATGCTTTGTTTATTACATTGTGTGCCCATCACACTTAAGTTTATCCAATATATGTTCAGGCTTCCATCAGGATTCCTCTCCTTCACTTATTTAATGTCAAGTATTTGGTTTTAATAACAAGGTTATCTGGCTAATATTTGGAATATTTAGTAATTAGTTGAGTTTTCACTACATATTATGATTAAACAGCTGATGTTAATGTTAGCCTGTTCCCAATATTAACCAACTGAAAGCACATAGTAATCATTACTGAACACTGCAACCTCTCCCCCCAGTGCATTTACTTTATGTACTTTGGCTACTGAGTGAGGGGCAGCATGGGGCAGGAGCGCAAGGAGCACCTGGATTGCAGGCTCCTCTTCACAGCCTGGCTGAGACTGTGGCCAGATACCTTAAGCTCCCTACGCTTCAGTTTCCTCAATTGTAATCTGGGACTAATTACAGTATGCATGTCAGGGGATTGTTTTGAAAATTAAATGAGTTAATATAGAGGAAGTATTTAGAACAGTGCCTGGCACAAAGTGAGCTCCTAATAAATATTGAGATAAGCACACTGATGACGACGACTACTATTTTTAGACCAACTATCATTGGAGTTCTCACTTCAAACCCACAGTGATTTGAAATCACGTATCTGTATTATGCATCCATAATAGTCATTTTTCCTGTATAAAGCACTCCACAGTTGTATGCATGATAGGAAATAGATTTGTTGTTAGATATTTTCCATTTGCCTCTCTGGGTCTACTCTCCCTCTGTTCTGTGTTCCAGAAAGCTGACCTTCTGCCTCAATGGGCTTCCTTACCCTCTGGCTTTGGTTGGATTCAGTAAGTGGGAGGCACTGGCAGGAGGTAGGAGAGATGAAGGAAAGAGAGATCTGGGGTCTGTTCCTCCAGCTCCCTCTCTGCTGGGTCACCAGCACTGACCTCTCCCAAAGGCCCCAGCTCCTGCCAGGTGGCCTCTCTCAGCTACACCTCCTCTCTCCAGAATCTGATCATCTTCCTTCTCTCGACCCCTTCAGGCTTGGAGGGGTCAAGGCTCCCCACTGTTCCAAGCCCCAGGATGTTTTAATATCTCTTATTTTCCATAATCCTGAACATATGGTCTCAAATAGTCTCTTCATTAAACTCTCGTAAATTACCTGATAGTTTCCTGCTGGGACCTGACTGGCACATAGGTCAAGCTTTGGGACATATGACCATGCAGAGCATGAAGGAAAGGCAGCACTTTGAACGCTTTATTAGTGTGAGAAAAACAGCACAGAAGGCTGAGGTTCTCACCCAAAGCATGTCACCCCAAACTCTTCTGTCATTCCAGCTGGGAGGGCCAAGGGAGGGACCCCAACTCTCTCAGCATTTACTGTCCTCCCTTCTGCTCAGGTAAATGTTATTTCAGAAGAAGAGGACTTGCTGGTACTCCATCTCTTACATGGCCAGTTTCCTCTTCATCCACACTCAGTCCACTGAGGCATCTGCTACCATGCCCTTGAGAACAAGTTCAAATACAAGTTTCTCTACCACTCCCTTACCTCCTCCAAGCTGGCCTGGTGGAACATACTAGCGCAGCTGCATATCAATTGGACTTTTGCACAGAGAATACACCCTGGAGCTCTCTCCCTGTCACAACCGAGCCAGCAGTAACACTGAGCACCAGGGCTGCCGCTCTCCATCATAACCAGAAGCTCAGGTTGAGAAGGTGACACCAGCAGCAGTTTTCAGCTTCACAACATGAATTAACCAGTAATTTCACCGTAAGATCATATACCATATGAGAAAATCACTCAGTAAATGTTTAGGCTGCTTTAGTGATAAACCATTGGCCCAAGTAAATAAAATGGGCAAAGGATGTCTCAATCCCCTGGAGCAGCAGACCCCGGCTAAGAGGCTGTTGTAATAGGAAGACATTCCGATGCAGAGAATCTGTGTTTGTCTTGTGGGACACTTTCTGTCAATTTTAGGTGGACCCGAAACACGTAAGAGCAAAAGTGATCTAAAACCTTAAGATCTGCCCCTAGCCGGCTTGGCTCAGTGGATAGGGCGTCGGCCTGTGGACTGAAGAGTCCCAGGTTCAGTTCCGGCCAAGGGCACATGCCTGGGTTGCGGGCTCGACCCCCAGTGTGGGGCGTGCAGGAGGCAGCCAATCAATGATTCTCTCTCATCACTGATGTTTCTATCTCTCTCTCTCCTTCTCCCTTCCTCTCTGAAATCAATAAAGAAATATATTTAAAAATAAAAAATAAAAATAAATAAATAAAACCTTAAGACCTTCAATACTATCATGATTATTTTAAAAAGCATCATTATAAACAATAAGTAATGCCAAAAAATTATACTTTATTAGGAAAAAATAGATAAAGGGTCTAAAAGCAGAACCAGAGAAGAGGTATTCAACATAGGAGAAAGGGAGCCAGGACACAGGAGATAGAGAAGGAAGAAAATTCAGGAAAAGCAGGCTGATCGCATTGTTCGAGCGTGGCATGTATTTCACGAGTCAGGACATCACCACGAATGCCTTCCTGCAAAACCCACCACCAAGCAGCATTACCAGCCTCTGAAGATGCTGTTGTTTCTTCCAAAACACAACGCAACTGATGAGCTGCAGTTTTAGGAACTCAAGGAGCGGCGTACCATTCAGACTTTTGCACAGAGAATCATCTTTCAAATGAGCTCGGGGATCTGGCTGTAGGGACAAATCTCTCAAATGAATACACGGTAAAGTGAGTGAAGCCCTCGCCCATGGCCGACTCTTCATTTATGTGTCTGAGGTTAAAAGTTGGTTTGTGTATGTGCTTGTGTGGGTATGTGTGTGTCTATGTTTAGATTGTTTTCTTTAAATCCCAGGTTTCAAGTCCGCAAAAGACTCTGACATGATTAAAAGTCCCATCAAATGTTTACTTAGAAAAAATAATCTCAGAATCAGTCTAAGCCACGATATGAAAAATCTTTTACTTCAGATGCCTCGGTGCTCTTTCAGGTTAATGGAAAAAAGATAAAAAGTATAACCTTTAATGAAGCCGTAGAGAATAACATATAGATATTCTCTACGTTAGGCATAGGATAGGCATTCTCAAACAGGAGGGCCCATGCCCTATTCTCAGGATCCTTAGAGCTGCAGGAGAATTTATAGAGGTTTTAATTTCTATGATAATCCAATCTCCTTCTCCCGTCACTTGCACTAAATTATTACTTATAAATGTAAAAACCCTCTACTTTGCACTGACAGTTTGTAATTAAAAGACATTTTTATAGTATTTTCATCTGTCTATCCTTAGATGAGGTTTGGAGCTCACTGAAATTGTGTGATTCTATGCAACCATTTCTCTTTTAAAAGGGGGTTGTAATCCTGTGGTGGTGAATTTGAATGGGAAGGATCAGCATGAATGTATGATGTCTTTTGTCTTTTAAAAAATATGTTCCCAACTCTGTCCATTAAATTGGCCTAAAAAATTGAGCCACCCAGTAGCAATGAGTAGCCCTAATGGATTGTGATCTTTACCATTTCTCACTAAAAGAAGCCAGGATTCTTAGGAGAAATAATGACTTCAGGTCTGGAGCAGAAAATATGAAAGATGAACCTGGAACACTTCATTAAAAACCAGGAGCAAGGGAGCCATCAGACCATTAGGATTATATGAAAAGAATTCAGGAGCCAACTTGAATGGGTTCCTACTAGCCAAGCTGTAATAAATTAAAACACATCAAACGTATTTAAATTCATGGCACTAAAGTCAAAAGGAACAATAAAAACTTCTCTTCACTGGTTATCCCTGGAGGGTGTGAACAAACCAACTCCTTATTTTGAAAACTGGTAAACAAGAAAAAGAATCAAGCCTTGTCAGTATAGACAATCAAAGTAATCAGACAGTTGATGAGAAATTTCTCTTTATAGAGAACATCCACCTAATAAATGAGAGAATGGTAAAATTAAAATGCCATCATTTTGCAATGCCCAATAGATTAATACATTTAGGAAAACCATTCATGAAACAGTCTTGCAAAAAATAATTGAAACTGAATTTAATGAAGCATCTAGTTCTGACTAAAGAGCATATTAAATGACACAGGAGACAGTTAATAAACTCCAGACTCTGGACATCGCACAGGAAAATCCACCTGATTGTTTTTCAACAAGTAAATAACAAAGAGAAGAGAGACAGACAGAAAATATTAATGAAATATGAATGATAGCAAGCTTTTTTCAGATTTGATGCCACTCTATTTTTTACAGTATATATTTGTACTACTTCTAAAACCATTACATATACACATACACATATCCTATGTGCATATATAAACAAAAATTTGCTTTAAAAATTACTAGGAAACTATTATAACTGTAGAATATAGTATTTTCGATTGAGTAACCATAAAACTTAGTGTGAGCCCTCACACTTGGGAAATAAAGCAAATCTGGAAAACTTAAGACAAATTTAAGTAATCCTCATCTGAGGCACAAGCACCCTCTGGGTGCTTGCAAATTATATTAATAATGTAAGTTTTATATTTGGAAAATTGAAAATACTTAATGTTTATAATATTATAAAGAGTCACTATTTATTGATTTCTTTTTAAAAAAATATATTTTATTGATTTTTTACAGAGAGGAAAGGAGAGGGATAGAGAGTTAGAAACATCGATGAGAGAGAAACATCAATCAGCTGCCTCCTGCACACCCCTACTGGGGATGTGCCCGCAACCAAGGTACATGCCCTTGACTGGAATCGAACCTGGGACCCTTCAGTCCACAGGCTGACGCTCTATCCATTGAGCCAAACCGGTCAGGGCTATTTATTGATTTCTTAACAAATGTCAGGTTCCATGCTGAACACTTTGTATATATTGCATAATAACCATGAGAAAAAAATTATTATCCCTATTTCTCAGAAGAGAGGCAGTAACTTGCCCATGGCTATATAGCTAGTTAGTGGTAGATCCAATACATGGTTCCAAAAATTGTGTGATTTTTTTTTTAGCTACCTTGACATCTGCCTGAAGAAAAGCTGGATCAACTTATGTTGGATTCTGGGTATACAGGTAAATAGAATATGTATATATTCTATTTAACCAGGATTTGGTATAGAGTGTTTGGGTGATGAAAAAAAAAAAGTCCTTTAGAAGCACTTTGGGAATCTCCTGGGAAAAATGAGATTTTATGTTGTTCATATTAGAGCATAGATTTTAAGAGATGAGGAAACAGTGCATTAAAGCCTACCAGAAGAAAATAGAGAAAAATCAATTAAACCAAAAGGTGTTTTTTTAAAATGAATAGAATTCACTAACACTACCTAAATTGATCAAAAAAGAGAAAGAGAAAACACAAATTACCACTGGCAGAAATGATATGAAACAAATCCTACAGACATTACAAAGGTAATAAGGAAATACTGTCAACACTCTATGCCAATAAATTTGATAATGTAAATAAAATAGACAAATTACTTGGAAGACATACAATCTGCCAAAACTTACTCAAGAAGAAATAGATAACCTGAGCATCCCTCTGGCTATTAAAGAAATTGAAGTCATAGTTATAAACTTCCCTACAAGAAAACTCTAGATCCAAGTGGCTTCACTGGTTAATTTTACTGAACATTTTAAGGAAGAGGCAATACTGATTCTATACAACCTTCTCCATAAAATAGAAGAGTAGAACTCATATGAAGCTGGCATTATCCCGATATTTAACAAGACAAAGATATTATACCAAAACAGGAAAACCTACAAAATGACAGACCAATATCCCTCATCAACAGATATAAAAATCCTAAACAAAATATTATCAAACCAAACCTAGCAATATAAAAGAAGGATAATGCATCATGACCAAGTAGGGTTTATCCCCAAGAATGCAAGGCTGTTTCAACATTCACAAATCAATTGCATAATTTACCATACCAATAGACTAACAAATCAAAGCTATATAATCATCTTAATATATGCAGAAAAAGCTTTTCACAAAATTAGACTCCCATTCATAATAAAAAAAAAACTCTCAGCAAACTAGAAATAGAAGGAAATTTGATAAAGGGCATCTCTGAAAAACCTACGTCTAACGTTTCAGTTAATGATGAAAGCCACTTCTAGCCCCACTTTTATTCAGTATTGTTGGTCCTAGCCAGTGCAATGAGGCAACAACAAAAAAAGAAATTCTGTGGTTAGTTCCCAATCAGAGACTCAACTCAGTTCCTCTTTAGCTGTTTAATCATACTGCTGTCACTACAGAAGTCTATCTCTAGAGGTCCAGAAATCCTGTTCTTCTCTTTCCACCTAGGATATGTTTTAGATGGAACCTCAAAAGTTTAACCTTGTTTAAACTCACCATAGGACTTCTCACAGTGACATGTGGATTCGCACTCCTGAATGATCATTCAGTGCATGGGAGCTAACAATAAGAACCTTTGTACCAGACAATTTAATAATAATAAATACATACTATTGTTGCACTGCACTGGGGCTGAAGCCAGAAGTAACGAACTGTCAAGGGACAGACTGTTCATTGTAGGGATTAAAACATCCACACAGATCATTAATAAGGCAAATTATATGAAGGGTCCTAAGAGGGGAAAATATCTTCAAGGAAAGAAGAATAAAACAGATTCTGGATGTGTAATGGGGGAGGTAGCATGTAAAAAAAAAAGGCCTGAAGAATGGAGAGTAGAAATATTTAAACGGAATTAGAATGTAAACATTACATACAAAATAATATATATATGGAGATGTGGCTAAAAGAGTATTTAGAGGAAATTTTATAGGTTTAAATACATTTATTAGGAAACAAAGTTTAAAAATAAATGAACAAAGCATTCAAATTGAAAAGCTGAGGAAAAACCCACATCAAACACCAATTAACAAAAAGAAGGAAATAATTAAGGCAGAAATAATTAAGGTACAAAAACAAAATTAAAAAATTAACAAAACGAAAAGATGCTATTTTTAAAACTATTTGATAACACAGACATTTGCTAAGACTGACCAGGACAATAAGAAATTTTTAAAAAATGAAGAAGGAGAAATTACTACAGAAACAAGAGAGATTTAGAAATAAAAGCGTAGACAATGTTTTGACAGATGGAGATGGGGGAAGGCACTCCAGAAGTGGGACACACTGAATAAAGCCTAGTGGTGGGCACGTTTGGGAGACCACAAGTAATTGGTTTGAGTAGTGGACATTGGGGATGTCTCTTGGGAACTATGAAATAATGTGAATGAGAGTCAGGGTCCTAATGGGGAAGTCCCTTGGAAATAAATCTGTGCTTCAAGAAGACACCTGGCAGCGATAAATAGAATGATAATGTCAGATTGGTTGGGGTAGAAGATGAGAGGGCCTAAATAAAGCTCTAAAAATGGATCCCTAGAAAGTAACACGGCAAAGGGTGGGGGGAGAATCTATGTGGATTGGCAAGTGACTAGAAGTTTGGGGATGGAACTGGGTGTGGGGGTGGGGAAGGTGTCAGATGCTGCCAAAGAATCACGCTAGAAGTTACTAGGTTGTATATTAGGAGACGCATGGTAATGGTCAAGACCACAGTTTCCAATGGAGATCGGACTGCAAAGGAAATATAAAAAAATTGGTTAAGGGATGGAATAACTATAGTTTATATGTTCTTTATTGTTTCCAAAGCATTTTTCATTGTATTTGATCCTCACTGACCTGTGGGATAAACAGACGAGAAAGACTGTAACTTGTCCAAGCCACATGAGCCAACAGAATTGAAGTCAATTTCTCTAACATGATTGGGATGGGAAGTTGGTTAATTATTTGAAAACACCAGTTCAAGCAAGGACTCACAGTAACATGACATATGCAAAACATGTTTCTTTCAATTGGCTACACACTGCCTGAACTCCATTCTGAGTTTGATGAGTTAGCTATTTTCTGAGTTCAGGTTAGACAAGGCAAGATTGCCTCCCCTAATACCAGAGAAAAAAACTAGAGACCTGCTTGGCCAGTTTCTCTTGTATCTCAAGAAAAGGCATCTGACTTGGGCTCTGCCAACCAAACAAACCTGCAGACGCAGGCACTCGTGATGCTAAAGGGGAAGAAGGAAAGCTCACTCTCTCTTCAGTGGTGGCAGGAGAGGTGGAAGCTGAATACCTGACACTAATACAAAATAATATTAAATCTAAACTTCAATTAAAAAATAAAATTGAAAAAAAAAAAAAGATCTGGCCTGGCCAGCGCAGCTCAGTGTTTGAGTATCGACCTATGAAACAGGAGGTCAGTTTCGATTCCTGGTCAGGGTACGTGCCCAGGTTTCGGACTCAATCCCGAGTATGAGGTGTGCAGGAGGCAGCCAATCAATGATTATCTCTCATCACTGATGTTTCTATCTCTCTCTCCCTCTCCCTTCCTCTCTGAAATCAATAAAAATAAAATAAAATAAAAAGATTCTGGCCCAGAAGTCACGTGTCATTGGAGCTGAGAAGAGGTGGCATTTTCTGGCCAGACCAGTTCTAAGGCTTGGTGTTGGATACCGTTCCAGGAAGCTCTACCTTCATCCCAGCTCCCCAGTTCTCTCAACAATTCTACGAGCCACCCAGTAACATTTCTGCTAGGTCACCCAGAGTCGCTTTCTGTTGCTTGCATCTAAGAATCCTGCCTGATGCACATGAATACTGTAAATGTTTTATTTTACTTTACTATCCATTCACCAATCTTACAACCAGTTGAAAGCAAGTCCTCTAACATATCAGCAAGCTGAAAACAGGAAAAGTTTTATTTGATGTGCTTCTAGGCATCATTTTCTAGATTTATTAAAACTTCTTTATGATATTGTTAAGTGAAAAGAGGAAGAATATAAAATAGTACAGATGCTGTGTTTTTGTTACACGCACAAGAAAAGATTACACCAAAATACTAACCACTATTACCTTGGGCTCGTGGGATGGGTGCTATTGATTTCCTTCATTTTGCTTATATATAGTTTGTAAGTTCTTCACCAGGCATATGTAATTCTTGCACAGTAAAAAGTTATTTAAAACATACAGAAACATGTCTGCTTACTTTCTGCAGGAATGCAGGTCTTTACCTTCCACCTCCATTGGAATGTTCTAGGAACAACTTCCTTCCTTTGGTCTGATATTCCCACAAGGATTCCTGGATTCGGGATTTGCAGTTCTCTCTCCTGGCCTCTCTGGCCCCACCTCACTCCTCAACACTGACGCCTTCCTCCTGGGAGGGAGTGTGTCCCGTGTGGGAGGGAGCTGGGAGGAAGTCCTGAGCATGCCCAGCTTCCACCACTCCTCCCTCCCTCCTCTGCGTGCCCACAAGGCATGCATCCTGGTCTGCTCTCTGCCCTCAGGTGAGCTTACCAGGCTCCCTGCCCCTACTGTGGGGGCTGAGAGCGAGTGAGACGGATTCCAGACCGTCCTTGGCAGCCGCACACCTAAGGCACAGTTTCCAATGAGCTTCATCAGTAACAGAGCTCCGTTTGTCTCCTGCCTTTTGCTTCTCTGTCAGGTTCCCAAGGTGGGAGGGGAACGCAGGGCTGTGATTTAGTGGCTGCAGCTACATCCAGGCACCCAGGGCCCTGTGATGCACTTCTCGAGGCTTCTCAGTGCCTTCTGTGCCCTAATCCTGGGACACAGGGAGGTGGCCAGCTCCTGTCAATCACCTGTAACTGGGGGGGGGGGGGGGGAACACACCCCACCCCTAATACGCTGCCAATCCAGCCTGCAGCCTCTCTCTCTGCTGCTTTACCGGGGAAATGCAATATTACTTAATATTCAGAACCCCGGATAGGATTCAGTGGCTTAGTAACGGAGGATAAAACCTGTGTCATCAAATAAAATGTCTGAAGCTGGGTCCTGGGGTTTCATTAGCAACAAGACATTTTAATGGGATTACAGCTCTTTGTGTTCAGAAAGCTGGCTCTGTTGGAAACTTATCTACCGATCTTAACCGTTTCCTTCACAAAGTATGTGAAAGGAAGCAAGTCGTGGAGTCTCAAGTCTGCAGTTCTTCTTCGGCTATTTTGTTATTCCTTGCCTCCCTCAGATAAAATACCTAAATTCCATAAGTCATTACTCTTAAAATCAAGTCATAAAAACACGCCCATCTTCCCGAGTTTATCAGCATTTTGCAAAGTAGCTGGATATGGCAAGTGCATTTTCATGAAAAGTCCCAGTAAAGTAGCCAGCCAACTTCCAACTATTACATGTAATCTCTATCTGACAGCTTTCAGGGTAAACAACAGCCAATGTCGATCGCTTCCCAGGTTTCCTGACAATATTTTCCTCAAATTTATGCTTAAGTTATCATTCAAGGTCATGAGAGAAACAATTTCGGATATGCATGTCATTGAACAGAAAAGCAAACCTTCCTTAACCCTGCCTTAAGAGTTGCTTCCTTAATGCACCAGAATATACATTATCAAAATGTAAAGATCTGAGTACACACACATAGACAAAAATAGAATAATACTACTGGGTGTCTAAAAATCTTCAGATAAAATGCTTCCGACAGCATTGTTTTCTAGGAAATCAAACAAAAGGTGCTTACATGATCAATGAGGCTTGTGATCAGTCCTTTTTAATAAAACGGGCAGGCTGCTGAGTGCGGTTTTGGTGGCTGGCCTCTCAGGGGGCTGGGACAGGCAGATGATAAGGACAAGGCCTGAAGGTCAGGGCAGTGCGGCCAGTGGGTTTCGGCTATTGGGCCGCCTTGCTGGCTGCCGTGTGGGCCTGAATCCTGCAGCGCGTGAGGTCCTTGTTTACGGTGTCTGGACAGAGGAAGGGCTAGTCGCCTGCCAGGAAGTGAAGAGCACGGTTAACAGTCCTCTGTTTGCTGGTTCCTCGTGGTCTGGCCACTAGAACCCTGACCTCACCATTTCTCTCCAAGAGCAACTCGAAAGGGAGATGAGGACAAGGACAGGAACACAGCTGTACCAGGGACTGGGTCAGAATATATAAATGGCTTTCGCTTCACCATGAAGTTACAAGAAGCATGTAAATAATCGGCCCTGATACACCCAAAGCTCAGGAACTAGAAGTAACTCTTCCAATTCATCGGCCGCTGATACTGTAACCTTTACTAACTAGCCAAGTTTACATGTAAACATATTTACAAACATTTCCCCACAGACTATGCATCCATAGTAAAGACAAAAACTACTGATCAAATACTTTGGAATCTGTAAGCCATATCTGCTCGGGCATCGTTCTTTCAACCGAGTTGCCCATTTCATGGTGGGTAAAAATTATTTTTAACGCCATAGGGAAGTTTTCCATTTAGCAGCATCGAGCCGTATGGTTTTCAGAACCCAGCAGAGGAGCTCCAGAGGCAGTTCAGAGAAGGTCTGAAGCTTTGAGAAAGCTTCTCAACTGGTTTAACTCCTGGTTCCCTGCTCTATTCCTCACCCATGCTACCTTTCTAAAGGTTTTGATGAACCAACGCTGGAGCCGTCCCTATGGATTAGTGAGCCTGGGTTCTAAAGCCGTGATGCTTGGTTAGCATCAATTCTAGTCCACACCCCCCCTCAGAGTTCTGAATGCCTATGTCCAAGTGCCCACCTCACACACAGGTCTCACAGGCACCTTAAAGTCAGTGATTTCCCCACTCACTGCCCACCCCTCTGTCCAGTCACCTCCGATGGAGTGATCGTCCATTTCCATCCCTTATTTCAGTGACCGGAAACCCCATCCCTCCAGCAGCACAAAACGAACCCTGAGAGTCAGCTACAATGCCTGTTGTTTCCCCACCCCCAATCCACCCCACCACTGATGGCTTTCCCTGATCAATAGGTTCCTAGCCCATCCATTTCTCCCAGGTCTCCTGCCAGCAGTATTCCAACTCCCACCTCCCCCTGGGAGCTCTGCAGTGGCCTCGAAGGCGAATCACCTTCCAATTTGCAAAATGATTACAAATGTGCTTTCCCTTTGCTCCCTCTCCAATCTGCTGCCATAGAAAACCACAAATCTGATCATGTCTTTCCTATATTGGAAACACTAAATGGCTTCCTATTGTCCTCAGAATAAAGAGTGGCCCGAAGCTCCTGTCCAGCCCGGCTCTGGCTCCGTGGTCAGCCAGCTGGCCCCCACGGCCCCCTCCAGACATTCCCTCCCCTCCCGAGGGCTTTGGTCCACCCTCTCCCTTCTTCCCTGAGCGATTTCACCTCAATCATCCCTCACACGGAGAAGCCCCTCCTGAGTGGCCCCGAAAGAAGCGGGTTTCCCCTCACACACATGCCCCCTCACTTCCTGCACAGCACATACCAGCTGTAACGACATTTGTGTGGTTTGTGTGAGTCCCTGAAGAAAGGGCGACAAGGGCTCCGCCCCATCCACCCTCAGGCCTGCACAGGCTTGGCACACTGTCCATGCCTAGCAAGTGTGTGTAGAGTGAACACAACCGAGGGTGAACCTGAGAAAGGAGTTCGTGCTCAGATCTCACTTGGTCTGTCTCACTTAGGGTCATTCTCCTGTCATACAAGGGTCAGTGTTTCAGGGCCTCAGAAGTTATGGAGGGACATACAGGACCCCCAAGTCCCCAACAGATCTCCCCAGTATGACCTCGGGGTGTAAAAAGGTATTCTTTTAATGTGATTTTTTCAAATACAGTGACAGCAGGTTAGCGTCCTTTAGGCATCTGATTAGTGGAATCTGTGAAAGGATTTTAACTGCTACAGCCTCCATCTAAATTGAGGAAATGTCTGGGAATTGAGAATCAGGAATGCTCCTTCCCCCAGTTCCCCACCATGAATAAATAGGAAGATGAGAGACAGAGGGAAAAGGCATGTGGTACAGTAGTGAGATGGGCACAGAGTCTGGACCCTGGCTATCTGCTGACTTTGTGATCTTAGTTAAGTCACTGGACCTCTCTGTGTGCCTCAGTGTCCTCATCTGTGAAATGAAGATGCTATTAGCATACATTAGAGTGTGGTTGTGAGGATTAAATGAATTAATGTATGTTAAGTATTTTGGGCCATGTTTTATATTACTTATAATGAACAATATATAAATGTTCACCATTTTATTGTTACTAGGTGTTTTTTTAAAGCTGCTTTACAGTATTCTAGCTAATATATTAACTGATATATTTTGGTTAAAATGGGACTAAATTAATGTTTAAAATGATGACATTAAAAGTTAAAATATGCACTGGCTAGTTTTGTTGTACATCAAACTATTTTAATGAAAATATTCTGAATGCATAACCTTGTTGATTCAGATAAAACAAAATGCCTACGACTGGATGGTTGTTGGCTTCTTAACAGAGTGTGACAAAAACAGGCCTCAAATATGCATGAATAATCTGTTCCGTATTCAGTGCATTCACAAGCACGTGCCTCATTTACTCTTGATATATAAAGTAACAAAATTACATTCCATTAACTGGCCTAGACAATAAAATTAATCAGAAAAAAATCAACAAAATTACCTCTGTGTGGAACATGTTTACCTATATCCATTCTTGAGTTGTCAAGGGTATATATTAAGATTACATCAAACAGAAAGGTACTTATGAAAATGATTAAAATGTTTTCAACTAGATACAAACTATCCAATGATCAAGAAATTCCACTCCTGACCCCAGCTTTCACACACCAATTTTGAAATAAAACACTTTAATATTTAAAAAAAAAGAAATCCCACTCCTAAATATATACCAAAGAAACATTAATGAAGACAGAAAGACATTACAAGAATGTTCATAGCAGCTTTGTTCATATAACCAAGAACTGAAAATGAACAGAAGACTGGATAAACAAATCATCATGTATGTATACAATTGAACACTACACAGCATTGAGAAGAACTCAATGATTATTTTTTTTTAAATATATTTTATTGATTTTTTACAGAGAGGAAGGGAGAGAGATAGAGAGCTAGAAACATCGATGAGAGAGAAACATCGATCAGCTGCCTCCTGCACATCTCCTATTGGGGATGTGCCCGCAACTCCAGGTACATGCCCTTGACCGGAATCGAACCTGGGACCTTTCAGTCCGCAGGCCGACGCTCTATCCACTGAGCCAAACCGGTTTCGGCCTCAATGATTATTGTATGATTCATACAATAACATGGATATATCTCATACATATTATGCCCAATAAAAGAATTTTTTAAAGTACATATGTGATTCTCTTTATATTAAGTTCAAGAATCATCAAACCTGTCCCAGACAATAAAAAGCTAAAGGAGTTCATCACCAACAAACCAGTATTACAAGAAATGTTAAAAGGGTCTTCTTGAAGAAGAAGAAGAAGAAGAAGAAGAAGAAGAAGAAGAAGAAGAAGAAATATTTTAAAATATGAATAAAATGGCAATAACTACATACCTATCAATAATTACTTTAAATATAAATGGATTAAATCCACTAATCAAAAGACACATGGTGGTTGAATAGATAAGAAAACAAGACCCATACATATGCTGCCTAAAAAAAGACCCACTTCAAATCAAAAGACACACACAGACTGAAAATAAAGGGATGGAAAGAGATATTTCATGCAAATGGAAATGAAAAAAGTATATATATATATATATAATGAAATATTACTCAGCCATAAAAAAGAGTGAAATCTTGCCATTTGCAATAACATGGATGGACCTAGAAGGTATTATGTGAAGTGAAATAAGTTATACAAAGACAAATATCATATTATCTCACTTATATGTGGAAGCTAAAACTCAAAATAAATGAATAAACTAAGCAGAAATAAACTCATAGATACAGAGAACATTTTGATGGTTTCCAGATGGGAGGGGGTTTGGAGGAACGGTGAAAATGGGGAAGGGATAAAGATACACAAATTGCCCATTATAAAAACAGTCACAGAGATGTGAAGTACAACAGGGAATATAGTCAATAATATTATAATAACTATGTATGATGTTATATGGGTACTAGACTTATTGGAGTGATCACTTTATAAGTTATATAAATGCCTAATCACTAGGTTGCACACCTGAAGCCAATATATTGTATGTCAACTATAATAAAAAATATTATATATATATATCATCAAACCTGGTGAGGACACAATTCAAAACAGTGGCTACCTCTTTGCAGGGAAGACCATTTTAGACTAGGAATTGTATGAGGGAATCTATGGGGTGCTGGTGATGGTCTATATCCTGATTTGGGTGGTGGTTTCACAGGTTTATACATATGTAAAATTTTCCAACCAAAGATGTATGTACTTTATGTACTTTACTGTACATGTTTTACCACTGTTATAAAAAAAATCTTCCCAGCTAGTAGTTTAAAACATGACTGACAGTACTTCAATTTAACAAAATTGATTACCATTTGAGTACTTCATGTGTGGTTGGGAGTTGGCACACACCAAACCAAGTGTTATGGACTGAATAGTGAGTCTTCTGCCCCACCCCCATTCATATGTTGAAGCCCTAACCCCTAACATGACTGTATTTGGAGACAGGGCCTTTAATGAAGTAATTAAGGTTAAGTGAGGTCATAAAGATGGAACCCTAATCCAACATGACTGATGTCCTTTTAAGAAGAGGAAGAGGCATCAAGAACATGCACCCATGAGAAGAGACCATGTGAGAACAGAGCCATTAGGTGGCCATCTGCAAGCCCAGAGAGGCCTCAGGAGAAATCAAACCTGCCAATACCTTGATCTTGGCCTTCCAGCCTCCAGAACTGTGAAAATATAAATTTCTGTTGGATAAGCCACTCAGTCTGGGTGTATTTCATATGGTTGCCTTAGCAAACTAATACACCAAATAAAGAAGTCTTCAGCAAACACTCCAGGGCCTTGACACAAGTCCTCAGGAGTTTCTTGGACCCGGGTATTGCTATCTTGCTGCGAAAAATATAAAAGCTAGTCAGTGCTAACAGGTCAAAGACGGGGGGAATGTGTTTGCAGCAAAAGGCACTTCTGCTGCCAATGGAATGGGAAGGGTGTTTCCTCTTGTCATAATGTGGGTTCCCCAGAGGCAGCCTGCTTGAGCGGGAGGAGAAGTTTAAAATTAGATGTGTTTAACACCACTATACACTCACCAAAATGGCTTGAGCTGACTGGATGAAACCGGGTGCTGACAAGGAGGTGGAAGCACCACCATCTTGTAACCTGCGGGAGGGAGTGTACGTTGGTAAAACTACTTTGAAACACTCTTCGGCAGTATTGCCGTCCTAACCATTCACCTGTTCTATGACTCAGCAATGCCATCCCTACTGAAATGTGCGCATATGTGCAACAATATAAATGTACAAGAATGTTCACAGTGATGCACCCTAAACGTCCTTCAACAGAAGGGCGGATAAATAAACTCAGGATAGTCATGCAATGGATTCCAAAACAGCAATAAGAAGGAATGAACTACTGATACATACAATATGGATGAATCTCTGAAATAGTATTGAACAAACAAAATAAACTGACAAACAAAATAGATCCAGAGACATGGAAGCATGCAACAGACTAACGATTCTCAGAGGGAAGGAGTGGGGGTAGGGGTGGGGGCAGGAAGGGAATAACCAAAGAACTTATATGTATATATGCAAAACCCATGGGCACAGATAGTAGTGCAGTGAAGGCCTGGAGAGGAGGAGGGACTGGGGAGGAGGTGGTCAATGGGTGGGGGAGGGGGAGGGAGAGGAAGGGGACATCTGAAATACTTTGAACAATAAAGACAAATTTTTTAAAAATAATATTGAACCAAGTCTGACACAAAGGTTAAATACTCTATGATTCCATCTCTATAAAATTAAAAACTGGAAAAACTGCTGTATGGTGCTAGAGGTCAGAGTAGTGGTTACCCCTCAGGGGGCTTGCTGGTTCATAGTGGTTGGGAAGGGACCTGAGGGAGCATGGGGGTGGAGGACAGGGAGGGGCAGGAAATGTTCTATACCTGGATCCACATGCTAGCTGTCTGGGTTTTCAGATATGTGAGAATCCAATAACTGTACACTTGAGATTTCTGCTCTTCACTATGCTCAAGTTATATTATAATTTTGAAAAATCAAAAATTAGGTGGGAGTGTGGAATTTTTATTGTTACTCTGGACTGTATTAGGTGATTAATAGACTGGCTTGAACATTTCACCACTTAAGAGTACCTAAAACATCTAAGAGACCTGCCCAAGAATTTTTTATTCTAATAGGGAAGACAAGACTGTTTGGTGTCAGGAAGACTTCATGTGAGAAGAACCGGGGATGGGTGCTATTTGCTGAGCTATTTCCAGGGCTGAGCCTAGTCCGCCAATAAACCTGCTACACACAGAGGGCAGTTTCTTTATTTTGAGATCTCTGAACGAGACAGTGTTTTGGAGTTTGCCAAAGTTATTGCTTAGGTTTCTGTTTACTAGTCAATTGTCCAGATTAATTCTTGTGTGATAACATGGGAACTCTTTTGGCTAATATAACACTTTGCTAGATAATGCTTAGATTAGCTAATTCTCAACTATTAGCCTATTTCCATGAAGTTGCAGGAATAATTTTATATATATATATATATATATATATATATATATATATATGTATATGTTCCAAGATTCTACTTTAGCTTTTGTTTTGAGTGGTTAAAGGTGGTAAAATGGCCACATGTATGTTTATCCTTCAAGACCCCACTTAAATGCATAAAAAGGCATAGCTAGGGTATAAACCCACACAGAGAAGATCCACCAACTAGAGATTTCAACACATTTCTTTGGAACTGACTGGACTGTGAAACCCCAGGCACGCAGCTCTAACAAACCATGGGGTGGAGAAGGCTCTGGAAACAGGAGCTTCATTGTAACCAGAAAATTGGATCCCAGCCCTCTGCTCCATGCAACACACACATATCCCCAGGAGCCAGCAGTTCTCCTGGGGTGGAGGGGGTAGGGGGTGGAAGGAGACTGGCATCTGGGGATTCCCAGTGAAGCTAATGGATGGCTCTCTGCCTGACCACCCCAGAGAGAAGCCTCTGGTCAGCTGTGGACAATGTCAAGGTCCTGCCCAGAGCCTCACTGGGCCAACAGCCAGCACTAGCTTTGCCCTTTCATGTGAAGAGCCAGACACCTACAAATTTATCTCCACCGCCACACACACACACAGTCCCTTTCACCCCCAGGCCCTTAGCCAATAACTGACAGGCAGGGAGCATGAAACACCGACCCACTGACTCAGGTGGGGACAGCCCTGAGGCCCACTTACAGCCCAGAGCTCCCACTCAGGACTTTGAGATCACACCCGGTTTGACGGCTTCCCACACGCCCTGGCAGCACCTTCTTACTAACGCAGAGCCCTACTCTCCAACCCCCTTCCCAGCGCCTGCTCAGCGAGCCCAACCAGACCTCTAGGAACCGTGCCAACGGATGCAGACCTCCGGGCGGGTGGCCTCGGTGTCACAGCCCTACATGCCAACGGAGACCAGGCGTTTGCTGAAAACCTCCAGCGTGGGAGAGAGCAACCCACCAGCCACGCGATGGAACAAGCCCACTGTAACCCCCCAGGTGCAAGAAAGCACGGGGTTGGGGGAGGGTAAGAAAGGGGAAAGTTACAACAGAAAGAAGCAAAAATCAGACTCACCGCGCAGATAACATAATGAACGAAGCTTTAATCCTCCTCCTTCATAAGCACAGCCTCTCCGCTTCCAGGGGAGCCTCTCGTTCCACATGAGAAACTGCAGACAGATGGTTCATTACCTCCCACACCTTGCGCTTCTGGGTGAAGCCTGCCCCCCATCCCGCTCTCTCTGCCTCCGTCCACTAAGGGCAATTTTGAAAACAGCCTTTGCATCGCCAGCTAATGTGTTGTGTCTCACCTGCTCAGACATAATAAGGCATGAAATCCTGAGCCCCTCAGCCTTCACGCCTCCCCAGGAGGGCCTCAAAGACCTAGCAGGACTTAAATGTAATACGCACTTCTAAACGGGCTTAGCACTCCATCTTCCAGGCTAGACAGCATCTTCCAGAGCGCTAACCATTTATGCCAAGTCGAAAGCACACTTTATAAATTTATTTTACACCAGCTGTGCATCTTTTTTCCACGTTACAGCAAATTAATATACTTTGGCAGACTAAAAAAGTCAAGTGCTCATTCGAAAGCTGACTTAATGGTTCCCTTTCTTAACAATTTTAATAAGGATTATATGCTGACAATGATTTTGGTTCCAATTTTCTAGCATATTCCTTTCCTCCCACCCCTTAGATACACACACATGTGCATACACATATATAATTTCCGCATGAGAGGACACAGAGAAACATATTTGTCACAGAATGTTTGGAAAAATAACACACATACACACTGCTGTGATTCCACCATCCAACTGTGTCCACCTCCTTTTGAGAAGAACGTTTGAAATTTACATGTTTCCTGATAATTCTATTCCTGGCTTATATTTATTAAGAAGTAAAACAGGAGCTGTGATCAAGGCTTTGCTTTTCAGAGATGTGGGTGATTCCTTGATACATGATGGCGAAATACGTGCATCACAGGTAATGAGATGGTGCAGCCCTGGCTGCTTTGCTCAGTGGGTAGAGCGACAGCCCTCTGATTGACAGGTCCTGGGTTTGATTCTGGTCAAAGGCACATACCTCAGTTGCAGGCTCGATCCCTGGCCCTGGTCAGGGCATATGCAGGAAGCAACCAATCAATGTGTCTCTCTCACATCTATGTTTGTTCTCTCTCTCTCTCTCTCTCTCTCTCTCTCTCTCTAGCCCTCCCTCCCTTCCACTCTCTCTAAAAATCAGTGGAAAAATATCCTCCGGTGAGGATTAAAAACAACATAAAAAGAGGTGGTGCAAAGATAAAATACAGTATTCCAGGTCCTCTGTATTTTATAGCCAAATGCACAGAGTTCTGCCCCCAAGTTCAATTTTGGGGAAAGCACAGCAAATAGCAGGGCTGCTGGCAGCTGAGACAGAAAAGCACTCAGCCTTCTCAGCTCCTACAGCTGCGGAAAGCCCCGGGGACCAAGGCTAAATGTTTGGCCACTTCAGTTATTCTCTCATAACCTTTTTTTATGCTGAGATGTTGGTTTTGTTTTCCCCTACTTTCTTCCATGCAATTCTTTTCCTTTCATGGTGAATGGGTGGGTGGGGTTGAGGTTGGGTTGATGGGCGGGGGGACTTTAAAGCATAAATCTTAAAGCCCTTAAATTTAATTACAAAATGTTAACTCAATTATCCCCAAAGGTTTACTGAAGAATAGGCAGAATTTCTGTTAAAGGTGGAGAAATAAGATACATAGAAAGCAACAGATTTCATTATCTCCATTAATTGAATAAATATGTATTCACATATACTACATATACATACATATGCATGTGGATACTAGCTCTATGCTATTATCCTTCCCGGTGCTAAAGGAGATTTTTTTGAAAATATGTAGGTGGGGTGTATATTTTGGAAGAGAGATATGGAATAAAGTGGGCAGCATTGCTGTAGTCCAAAGTGAACTGTGGTTGCTTGCTAACAAGTGGTGCAGAGTGCTGTGAGCATTGACCCCGGAGTCCGCAAACTCAGGTCTGTGAGACAAATCTGGCCCACCACCTGGTTTTATGCTGCCTGGGAGTTTGGAGAGGCTTTTACTTTTATAGATAGACTAGAGGCCTGATGCACGAAATTCGTGCAAGGGGCTTGGCCCTCTCAGTCCTGGCTGTCTTGGCCATCCATCAAAGCCTCAGACAGTCGTTCTGCTGTTCAGTCTAATTAGCATATTAGCTCTGTATTATATAGGATGGTTGGGGGGAAAGATCAAGAGAGGAGTCAAAATTTGTGACATGAGAAAGTCCTATGAAATTCAAATTTCAGCGTCCATAAATAAAGTTTTGTTGACATGCAGCCACCCTCACTGGTTTACGTAATGTCTATGGCTATTTCTGCTCTACAAGGGCAGAGCTCAGAGTTGTGATACGGACCTAGTTTGCTGACCCCTGGTTAGAGGAGGGAGACGTCACCTCTGCCCAAGCTCACGGTGAAGACGTGACACATCTATCTTACTTCTCTATAACCCTTTATAGCTCATTTGACCCTCCCAGCAGCTCTATGTGGGAAGAGAAAGAAAGAGCAGGTTTCATCATTCCCGCTTTTACAGCTGGGGAAATTGAGGCTCTGCCCAATCCAGATGCTTGCTCAAGGCTGGCAGCTAAGCAATGGCAGCCCCCAATTACAACTGTCCTGAGCCTGCACCTCCTGGTGTAGAGACTAGAAAGATGTCAGTGCAACAGAAACACACACAGACAGACGTCCCCCATGGGACAGGGGCACCACAAACAAGCCAGTCCAGCTGGGCAGGTGGGGTGGGGGCTGCTACGGGGCCCAGGACAAAGGAGACTGAGGCCGGGAGCTGTCTGGTCTGTTCCTGTTTCTGGGCCTGAGGCAAGTCACACTTATGCTTCCTGTAGTCACTGCGAGGACGCTGAGAGCCTCAAAGTCCTGTCTGCAATATCTGCTCCTGGTAAGATTTTGAAGACTAAATGGGATCATGATGAGAAGCAAATGAGTTAGCTGTGTATGGTACTTAGCAAAGTGCCTGGTGCTTTGTGGTTGTGACGTTAACTTGTTTTCATTCACTGGATTGGGAACCTGCTGAGGTTTTAAAACGAGAACTGATATGTGTTTACCTTCGACAACTAGCAAGGCATAAAGGATGCACTCGTACCTGAACATAAGATTAGTTAGACTTTCATACTAATACTAGGAAGGCATTCCATCTGTGGAACAAATTCTAGCTCCTTTAGCACAAAATTCCCCTGCGTGTTAGGCTCAGGAAAAAAGATTCTTTTACGCTCAAGTTATTTGGGATGAACATTGTTAATTGGGTGTAAAAACTATTTTCACATTTGGGGAGAAATGCATTAGGTTAAAATGGAGAATTAAGTAACTGAACTGAACATCTAGAACTCGCAGGGTTTTGGGGGTGGCGTCTTGGGAAAGAGGCAGGAAGGGAAAAGAACAGGAAAGAACTGTGAGGAGAGATTAGCCAGGCCAGTGACTAATCAGTCCAGCCATGAGGTAAGGGCCCTGCAAGCCGGCACAGTTTACACAGCCCCAGCAAAGCTGAAACCGAGGGTCTTTACGACTAATTATATTTCATTTTAAATTCTAGCTCCCATCTTACTGGTGCAGAAACCAGGCACTAATAGATAATGATTTGTCCAGGACTTGTGGGCCATTAACCAAAGAGTGGACGTCATCCACCTGGTGGTCCCTAACTCCTACACCTTGCTGACCGCCTTGCCTGGGGAATTCTGTTGGTTTCTATGCTGGATTTAGAAGATGCCTTCTTTCGGGTACCTCTGAGCCCTGAGTCTCAGGAGCCGTTTGCATTTGAACGGGAGGACCCAGACTTGAAAGGTAAGGACAGTACTGCTGCACACTTCTCAGAGCCCCCCTACCCTTCAGCTGCCGCTCCAGTCTGTTGATGAGCTTCGCCAGTCTCAGCAAAGAACCCTCTGACAAAAATACTTATACTCTCTGGTTGGACAGGGATGACATCTCCCAAAAGAAAGCCTAACTATCCTAGCCCTCTGTGAGGATTTTGGATTTGAATTATCTCCAGGACAAAGAAACTTGCTCCCAGACAGCAGGGAAGCCGTAGGTAGGGTGGCAATGCCACCATCTGCCAACAGCTAAGGGGATTCCCAGGAAATGGCTGGCTTTTGTAAGATCTGGGTTCCAAACTTTGGCTTGGTTGCAAAACCATTATGCGAGGGACAGATCGAGAGCCTTTGCTTTGGCCTGGGGATGCCAAAAGGCCTTCCAGACTATTAAGGAAAAGTTATTGACGGCCCCTGACCTAGCCCTCCCAGACTTGAGAAAGCTGCTTGACTTGCTTGTACATGAAAGCCAAGCAATAGGACTGGGGGTCTTGACCCAGAATCTAGGGAACATTACGAGGCCAGTGACCTACTTCTCAAAACAGCTGGACACCGTGTTTCAGCGATGGCCGGTTTGTCTAAGGGCCACGGCAGCTACCCGTGACCTTCCACCTGTCCCATCCTGGGACAGCCCATCACAGTGCCTGCGTGTTGCCCTTACTAGAACAAAATACCAGGACACTCTTTTAGGCAGTCCTGATGTCATTCTCAGGACTATCTCTACTCTAAATCCAGCCACCCTGCTTCCCTCTGAGCCAGAGGGACCCGAAACATGATTGTATTCAAATAATTGAACACTTCAATTCTAGCTACCCAGCCCTGACTGACTGATCCCAAAAGAATCCTGATCTCGAGATGTTCGAGGATGGAAGCAGCTTCATGGACACGGGAAACCAGAAAGAGGGGGCAGTAGGTCTCCTGAAGGCAGTCTCCTAATGAGGTTGCCATCAGACACGGCCAGGTCGTCAGGAGGCCGACGGCTCAAACTTCCAGAGAAATAATAAAGGAGATCAAGCTGCTGCCAAACTGATGGCTCAAACTAAACTCCCTGTGCGCCTGGTAGCAACCCTTTCCTGACCTAGACCAGCCTGAATGTTCCTCAGAGAACTTAGGACGAGCAAGAGAATAGGGCTTTTCTACTACCAGAATGGTGGATGGTTTAGCAATGAACGGGAAATCATTCTGATCCCAAAACACCTGATGGAGGAAACAGCTCCAGAGCACCCATTACAGACAGGATGCCACACGCCAATGGATTCAGAAATATGTTACTGGGCCAGATATGCAGAGAACTGCTCAACAGATAATTCAAAAATTCATTATGTGCGTCAGAAGTAACCTTAAGACAGGACCTCACCCAGGGGTCAGGGGGTTCCAGAGCTCAGGATTAGGCTCTGGGGAAAGACAGTAGGCAAACTGACTTTACTCTGATGCCCTAAACAACTGTAAATTATCGGTATCTGCTAGTCTTCACAGATGCTTTCACAGGATGAGTCGGAGCATTCCCCTGCAGGTCAGAGAAGACCTCAGAAGCAATAAAAGTCTTATTAAAAGAAATCATTCCTAGATTTGGACTGTCCTCCTCTATTCAAAGTGACAATGGAAGTGCCTTTATTATCACCGTGACCCAGAAAGTTTCTCAACGTTCAGGAATACAAAAGAAATTTCACGCTTCCTGGAGGCCACAATGTACTGGAAAATCAGAGAACATGCACCACACTTTAAACCTTTGCTAAACTTTGCCAAGAGACCGGCCTAAAATGGTGTTGGCTATTGCCCTGCTTAGGATTGGAGTAGCCCCCAAGAGCAGGATTCAACTGAGTCCTTATGAAATATTATATGGAATGCCCTTCCTGTCTTAGAGAAAATCTTAGAAATGTTCATGACCCAACGACTAAAGAATTAGACACTACGGTAATCCTTGGGGTTAACTTTAACTGCTGTTCATGAATTTTCTTCTGACAGGATGAAGTACCCCACAGATGTCCCATTACAACATTTCAACCCAGAGATTGAGTATCTAAAATCCTGGAAAAATAAACGTCCTAATGGCCAACTTGAACCTATGTGGGCGAGCCCTTATCAGATTTTACTAACCACTCATTCTTCTGGGAAACTGGGAGCCTAGCCCTGGCTTCACCACTCTCAAGGTAAGCAGGCTCCAGACTTAGACCTACCACCCAAGCGACCGTATCATCAGAAACCGCCACTCAACCACCTGAGGATTCCTGCGAGCCCATTGCAGACTGTAGGAAACTCTTCAGGAGGAAAACATCTAAAAACCCAAGCTAGACTTCACCAAAATGAAGAAAACCCTCTGGTTGAGATCCAAGATAATTGTTTGTTTTTTAATCTCTAACTTTCTTGTTTCAATGTCCACCTGTTACAGGCGATGCCTCCCTGCCATGGGCTGCCACCTATGCAGAAATACTAGTATATAACCAGTCTAACGCTGGGTCTGTGGACTATAGCCTGGGTCTAGTGTGGAAGGGATGCCTTGGATCAGACACACATTCAACATCTCAGACTGGGAACAATGGATGGAGCAAGTCACCAAAGATAAGCTGGGGTTCCTCTCCCCGACTCCACATTCAGGAGACCACATGCCCCTAATCTAACAAGAATATTGTAAATATACCCCTGCTTACGAGGCCAATATTATTGATCTGTTAATCCATATGATGCAACCATAGACCAGGTTGGTAACATTTCCTATGTGGATGCATTCACTCACTGGCTCACTTCTCTTCCTTCCGAGCCACTGGGGAACGTCCATATTAGTTTTGCTTCTTTGTGGCTTCTTTGGGATACTAACTGGGTGTTGCTATGTTTACAAGTGCTGCCTGAGGGAAGCTAAAACTAGCAACCCGATGATCATTCAAACCTCAGACTCTTGGCCTGGACCCAGTAAATTTTCAATTACATGTAAAATAGTTTCATTCATCTAGCCCCCAAACTGTGTCCCTTCTCAGCAGGAAGCAGCTAGAGCAGGCATCACCCCTTCTCTCTCAAGATTGAGGAATGAGCAAAAGAAAGGAAGGAATTAAAACTAAAAGTGAGGGACCTTATGATTTTGGTTAAATTTAGTTTTAAATGTTAGCTCTAGAAACCATCTCTCTCTCTCTCTCTCTCTCTCTCTCTCTCTCTCTCTCTCTCTCTCCCCCCCCCCTTTCCCTCAGAGACCTAGCCTTGCCCCAGATAATCAGCCACCCACAAGGCAGCAGAAGACAGTAACCCCGACCTGACTAATGGTCACACAGTTTAGACCTCTGGCAGGTGAAAGGTCACATCTCGACCTAAGTTATGTTTTAGCTCCTGAACACTGGGAAAAACCCTCGGAGCTGTCCTCAAGACCTGAAGAACTGATTTATTACCCTTCCCTCACCTCTGACCAATCAGCTCCCAGCTCACCCCCAAACCCCTAACCCGTGGTGTTTTGTGACTTTGCCCTATATCATCTCTAACCTACACACCGTCAGGGAGTCGGTTTGTTTAGAGGACAAGCTCCCGGTCTCCATATTGGCCAATTTAGTATTAAACTAATTTTTTCTTCTAAACTGCAAACTCCCTCCTGTGCATTTCTTTGGGCCAGTGTGTGCAGGCAGGCAGACCCGAGGGAAAACACTGGGGTTCCGGGAACAAAGCCACCAGATTTAAGAACTGATCCATTCATCTTACCCTACTTTCCATTTTCCACACTGATAATTTCTTCTGTTGGAAAGAAAATATTTACTCAAAAAGAACATTCCCTTTAGGATTATTGTGACATTGTACACCCACACCACCAAATATCCAAATGTGCTAACAATTTGAAACGAATGGGGGGGGAGGGGGTGTCCCTTCTGACATGAAATTATTTCACACTCTAAGGAAATAAGCGCTCTTCTGGTGGAGGTAATACAATAGAACAGTGTTTTTAAACTGCGTGTCAGGACTCCTTCATTAGTGCTGAAATCAGTTGAGTGGACCAACAACCACATCTATAATAATAAAAGCGTAATATGCTAATTGGACTGGATGACCTTTCAGACAAAGCTGGGGCTTCGAGGGAAGCCCGGGTCCTGGGTGCCAGAGGGAAGCCGGGTGCTGGCAGGCGGGGGAAGGAAGGCCTACTCTTGCACGAATTTTGTGCATCAGGCCTCTAGTAGAATAGAAAATATCAGAGTGTATTACATATAGAAGGACATGTATTTTTATAACTTTTGTTTCAGTGATTTGTGCATGCGTGTATGTGCAGATGTGTTTGTTTGCATACACTTATCCATATTTCGAGGACATGGTATATATTGCACATGGTATAAATTCTCACTAGGGATCATGAAGTCTAACCATGTCCAAAACAGACTAAGCCACTTATTTAAAATAAGGTGTCCCTGTTAATTAATACAGAATTGATCTCCAATTACAAAATTCACCAAAAGTCAGAAACAGAAATGATGACAGTGTTCAGAATGATGGCTAATCATTTTCTTTATGAAATAAACCATTGCTGTGTTTTTCACATTAACTAGTCCACCTGGAGTAGATGAGGAGGAGGCTGTAGAGGAAACTTAGTGGGCAGGGATGGCTTTTACCACCACCACACTGTAACAACCTTCCATGATCGCTTTGCATATATAAAAATAAGATATTTCTATTCCCCCCGAAATTATATTTCATAAAAAAGTTGACTTATATGTTAATCCATATAAAGTCTCCCATATATGAGGGCATTCTCTCAATTACTTTTGCTGGATGCCAAAAAGCAAAA
>NW_005871079.1:345380-349038 GCF_000147115.1 Myotis lucifugus
GAAATTAAAATCAAGCAATTCATTGACATTGGATGTGATAGCAACTAATTTTAAAAGAAAGAAACCATGTCAAATCATATTCATGATAAGACTGAAGATTTCATGAAAAGGGGATGTCTGTTCAAAGGTTACTTGAGACTATTGGAGAAGATAGCCTGAAACCAAACTCAATTCAGTACTAGACAGGGATGCTTATGGAGGTCACATGATTGAAACAGGATAGAGGAAGGGAAGGGAAGGGAAGGGAAGGGAAGGGAAGGGAAGGTAAGGTAAGAGGGAAGGGAAGGGAAGGGAAGGGAAGGGAAGGGAAGGGAAGGGAAGGGAAGGAAGAAGGAAGGAAGATCAAGATTTCAATACCAGCTTAAGTAAACATTCTTTGCCAATTGCTTGCATTGTACGTACTTATACAAGTCACACAGAACTACTGGATTGTGGAGATCATGAATAAACACCTATAAGAAGAAAAAAAAACACCAAATGTTTTTATGTTATGTGAATGGGCACACAGGGCTTGGAATAAAGTTTGTAGTAGCAGCATCATACAGAAATTCAAGAAGAAAAATATTTCAAATGTTAGATAGAAACAAATATGCCAAAAGTAGCCTAATAATGAAAAGACTCTTAAGTCAAAGAAGTGTGTGAAACATTTGAATAAATGATTTCATAAAATGCGACAGTAGAAGGATGCCATATTTCTAAATTAATTTTATATAATGTGACTTTCAAAATATGCAAGTAAATTAATAAATGTAAGTAGACATTTTGCTATTTACCTCCTGAAAATGTATATATTCTAGTTGATACAAAACCTTTTAAAAAACCTTCTCCTGGGAAAATTGGGGACCACTTTATAATCGAGGGTACTTTATACATGTGCATAGGCCCTTGGCTCTTGATATTCTGTCTACAAGGCCCTCCCCCCAGTTACCCGCACGGCTCACTCCTTCAGATCTTTCATAGCTCTGCTCCAGGCCTTCCCTTATCACCCCATGTAAAGTAGCATCACCTCCTACATTCTCACATTCTATTGCCTTCCCTGCTTTATTCTTCAGAGCACTAACCACCAGCTGACATATTATACATATATTTGCTTATTTATTTTTAAATCTCCTCCCACGAAGAGGTTGGCAACAGTAGGGACTTACCCTCCCTCGCATGCCCCCTGCACCTTGCTGCATCCCTTGCACCTAAAAGGGTATCTGGCCCAGAGAAGGTGTTGAGTGAACATTTGTTGGAAGAATGAATAAATGATTTCATCATTAGAACCTCAAAATCATCACTCATCATAGTTGAAGTTCCAAAAACTCATCTGGAATCATGACACAGCCCCTAACTCAAGGGTCTAAAGTGCACACAATTGTTTTGTTTTGGCAAAACTACAACATATATAGCGGGTAAAATAAATATGAAAAAATAAAATCATTTAATCCTATCATAGACTTGTGTAGGCCATAGGATGCAATTCATTTAATGTCCACAGTGTAAATAAGAAATCCTGAAATTTTAGATCTTAGACACTATACCTACCTTACTAAAAAAATGAATTTATTTATGTATTTATGTGACAAATATTTATTGACGGATATGTTGTTGGGTGAGGCATTATATTTGATTTTTCTTTTGAAAAATTGACTTTGTACTTCACTGTAAAGCTATATCCTGCTGTTATAAATAGGGAAAGCTCATCGTTTTGCTTTTTTCCATTATTTTACCATAAGCTTTATTTATTTAGGTCAGCAACTCCTGAGAGAGAATAGTCACAGGGAATGCTCCACAGCTAGAGTCTTTTATTCAGCTAATTTTAAAGGTAAATATTTTTCTTTTTGTTAAATTTAAGGGAAGGAGGAACCACAAATGTACTGAACAACATTTAACGCTCATTATCACAGAAATTACATAAGAAGGAGACAAACTCTAATTACACAGGGTTCCACTACAAACCCATGCTCTCCAAGTGCCGGAGATCCTCATTGTTGGCTGATAATCTTTTATTCACCCTTAACTGACTCACTGCTGCATTTCCACAGTCTGTGATTCTCCTCATCCGCCCACCTTTCTTTTGACGTTATACTTAGAATACTATGGCCAAATTCCTTCAGCTCCACCTCAAAATTCCCATGCTTCTGTCTCGCGAGTCTTTCCTTTGCCTTTATCCACTGTGCTTCTTCCATCTCCTTGAAGATTCCATTTCATCAGTTGAGCTTCTCCCTTACATTTTCAATCTCTCTTCCCTGCAACAGATTCTTCTCCTCTACTTTTAATGTAGACTCAAGTCTTCCTATACTGCAAATGTTACTTTCCCTCCATGTGCCATTGCTTTGACGCATCAAACTCTCCTTCCCCCATCCCATTGAGCTAATTTAAAAAGAAGTCTGTCTTCACTGTTGTCCACGTCCATCACCTCTCACAGCCTGGCTGCCACTTCCACCTACCTCAAAGATCATTAGGGAAAGCCAGGCACCAGAGCCAATGGTTTTTCTCTTGTTGCAACCTCACCCCCGCTGTATGAGTGATGGATGATGGTACTGCTACCGGTGGGAGTGGGGTTCTTGGTGTACCACTGGAATAAGAATATCCAGAGTACCCCACAGAAGGATGAGGTGTTGTAGACAGCTTTATTCCTGTGGAATTATGTCCCTGCATTTCCAAGGTCCCATTTCCCCTAGTTCCGCCAAGAAAGAAGTGTACCTGGGCCTTCAATGGGGCTAGAATAAAAGCCAGTGTCCAGAGTTTCCGTTCCAGTTTGGAGCAGTGTCCAGTCCAGCATCAGGCTAGCACAGTTTGTGTTCCCCACCGCAGTCCACCAGTCCCTTGCATGTCAGTCCGCAGGGCCACATGGCTATGGAGGAAACATCGGAAAATGCAAGGAAGCAGGAACAAAAGGGCCCCATGAGCCAAGAGTCAAGTGGAACAAGAGTTCGAACTCCTTTGTGTAGGGGCTTACATATTCCCAAATTTTCATGCACTTGCAGTGGCTCCACCTACTCTCGCCAAGGAGCTCTGTTCCCAGATTTGACCAACAGGCACCTTGCCTAGTCACCCCCACCTCACTGTGCTTGCATATATCTTCCCTTTGTTGGACCCCTTCCTCTGGTGATCTTTGGGGAATGGGCCAGTGGTTCCATGAGGAGTGCAAAATTGCAGCTACCTGGTGAAGCTGCCCAAATGACATGCCTATAATGTCTGGCCTCCCTTTTGCTCCTATCAGTAGCTCCCCTCACCTTTCCTAGCTTCCACGGCAACATACTACTCCCACCATTTTTCCTAACTGCCCCATGTTTAATATTGTTCTCCTCTTCTTCCTCTCTTCCCCTCCAACATATAGACATCCCCCAAGGACCCCAACTTTACCCTTTGCTTCTTCTCCATTTTCTTTTCTGGCCATTCCTGAGACATCAAAATTGCTCTTAAGTGATGACTTACTAACCTCTCTTTGTAACTCTAACCTCTCTCCAAAGACCAACACCTGTATTCTATTTCCTTCATTTGGACAAACCTGGTCATGCCCAAAATGAAATTTCTTTTTTCCCTCTCTTTCTCACCCTCCTTTGAACCTTCTGACGGTGACCCAATCATGCTCTCAGCTGAGCCTGACAATGACCTTTGACTTCCCTGCTAAGTGCTCAGAGTATTCCTGCACCCCGTCTCTTGAGTCTGT
>NW_005871079.1:349138-352026 GCF_000147115.1 Myotis lucifugus
GCATTAACGTTGCTTTAGGTGAAGAGAACACATCCATCTCAAACAAATGGCTGGCTGCAGGCTACAGCAAAAGGTACAACTGTGTACTAGACTGAATTACAGGATGCAGGCTGCCGCAATAACCTTACTAGTCCAACCTTTAGAAAAGGCAGGCATTGCATTTTACAATCATCACATTTGCATTAGAAAGGAAACCACTAATTCCTGAGTCATCGGTTATGCTGTTGTATAATTCTTCTTTTTCTATACAGTTCATTTACCTTGGCAAGTTCTAATATTCTTAAGCTTTCTTGTCAGACATTTACATCGCTGGATTTAACATGCAAATATAAACACAATAACTTAAAAAAAAAAAGCCAACCTCTTAGAATGCCTTTAAATTCCTTAAGTACTTTTCTCAGAAAGAAATTGGCAGAACAAATAAGAAAGTAAAGAACTAAGATTCAACAGTCATTTTTATAAATCTATCCTTAAATCCTGGATGAGCTCCAACAACCTCACATTAAATTTTTAGAAGGTTTGACTTGAAGGACATAGGGAAGTTTAATGTTCACAGTTTCAAGAGCACCTGGTCTATCCATCATCATTAATAAAGAGAAGATAACTGGGAAGAAAAAAACACATGTGGATAGACCTCGTTTTATTATTTTCAAGGTAACAATGATATCATGTAACTTTTGCTAAAATGAAACAAATTCTTGTTTTAAAAGAAAAAGAAAGAAACCTCTGATACCAATGTGTTGGGTGTTTATCTGTGTGGCTGTGACTGCTACCAAGAGGACCCGGGCAGCCAGTTTGGACTCTGACAGCAATGCGGTGGAATTTCAGATGTTATAGTTCAGATATGTGCTACACAGGTTAATCTAGTCACACTGCATTTTAATAAGGAAGTATCAATATATTAAATTAAAGGTGCATTCGTTCCCACAAATACCACAGGAGACACACAGGCGCTGGGAAGTCAAACGCAGTGGACACACATATGCATATACTCTCTCCCTTCCTACCTCCCAACCCCACGCAAGCCTATCTTTATAACGCAGAGACAATTAAACACCTATAGGATCTAGGTTCAATTCTTGGTCCTGGTTCCCACTGGGTGACTTATTGCTGGCCTGCCATTTGCCAAATTCCCTATTCACAGGCTACACGGATGGGAAAGCAGGGGCACCCACCCGGGACCCCATCACCTTGGGTCTTGGGGGATTTCAGCTCCCGAATGATATGTGGCACCACCTAGCCGTTGTGAAAGCTGGGCGAGTGGATGTCTCAAGCAATAGAAATAAAGTGTCCCCTTTCCTGAGGAAACTGCCCTGCCTAGGTGACGATGACCGACGGCGTACCAAACATTGCTCAGTACGATCCTTTCCTTCTTTTTAACACCTCCACCCTGATCGAATCTCTCTACAAACCTCCAGAGTCCAGGCTACAAGAACCAACAGAAAGACCACCCATTCTTCAGACATTAGGTTTCCAGCGTTTCAATGTGGAATGGGAAGGTCTAGCTGACATTGAAAGTTGTGGGGAGTGAGGGAGGACTGTGGCCATTCAAGACCCTTCTCCTCCAGCTCAGACACAAGATAAACAATAGAAACTGCAGAGTCAGGGCGGCTGAGACCCTTATGGAGAGAAGTGTCACAGGATGGAGGCTCCCTTCAACACCTGCCAGCCCACAAGGGGTGACCATTACCCATTTCCCGGCCATGCGCCCAACGCCACATGCACACTTTCCACATCCCCGCGCCCAGAGGCCAGAGCAAAGGGAAGTGGGAATCCCTACACCCGGCCACCCACACGCAGGAGCGGAACCGAGACCGGGCTCAGAGTTGCAGGGTCAGAATAGCAGACGCTGTCCCACAGCCGGCGGCGTTTTGCTGTCTGCTGGCCAGGGCTCCCGCAGCTCGCTAGCTCGCTAGGCTCGGAGCGCAGTTGGGGGAACGTGGATGCACCCACACGAGTACGCACACTCTCACACGGGATTTTACAAACCCGCCCCTGCCCTGCGGGCGTGCCTCCGCACTCGCACGCCAAGTGCATCCTGCCCGCTGCATCCTTGCCACCGCACACTCTTGCTCCCGGAGAGTCAGCGGGAGAGGAGGGATCCTAGCAGGGATGCCTGAAACGCCATCCCCCAACACCTTCGGTCCCCCCTCCCCAGCCCCTTTGGCGGTACCTTACACACACACACACACACACACACACACACACACACACACACTCCGGCCACGTCTGTCATCATGCCTGCCCGCTGCCCCCAAAGCCCGCGTCTCCAGGACCCCGGGCGTTCCTACCTCCAACTCCCCCTTCCCCCGCCCGGCTGGCTCGGTGGCTAAAGGAACTGCCCCCTGGATGCCGCCGGCGGTCCCCGCTCGCGGGCACTATTGTTCCACGCAGCCCCTCTTGCACCCGTGGGCGCTCTCGGAGAGGACTCCGGCTCCGTCGGGGGCGGCATCACGGCCGGGCACCCCCATTCACCCACCCCTCCCCGGCGGTGGTACCTGGCCTGACAGCTGGGTCCGCGGGCCCGCGGGAGCAGGCGGCGCTACTGACAGCGCGGGTGCCAAGCCCGGGAATAAAGCTCCGCTCCAGGCGCTCCTACCTCCAGCGCCACCATCTTCTCCCGCCGCCACCGCCGCCGCCGCCGCCGGGACCGCAGCCGCCCGCGCCCTGCTCCGGCTCAGGCTCCGCAGCCGCCGCTCCGGCCCCTCCGGTGCCGCGGCCCCACCCCCTTCTCCCCACCCTCCCGCCCCGCGTGACGCGCGCCCGGGCGAGCCGGCCCGCCTGCTCCGGAGGGCGCGCGGGGGGAGCGCGCGCACACGCCCGGCGCTAGTAGCGCCCCTGCCTCCCACGCCCACCCGCGTGCGCGCGCGGCGCGACCCAAGGCCGCG
>NW_005871079.1:352343-423465 GCF_000147115.1 Myotis lucifugus
GGCGTCTCCGCCGCCAGGGGGCGACCTATCTTGGGTTTGGGCCGCAGCAGCGCTGGTAGCGTTTTCAGCCTTCGAGGGGAACTGCCCAGTCTTGCTGGCAAAGCAGAGCGCCCCTGGATGCTGATGCCGGGAAAAGCTCGACTTGATTTTTCTGCCCACTTCTCAGTTCAGGTTGATTGGAACTTAACGTGCAAGTGAGCCTGGCTTAGGGCATCAGCCTTCCATGTGGATGAGAGGGAGGGAGGGGACCTTTGCCGCAGGGACCAGGTGGCAGGTGCCGTGCCTTAATGACAAGCAGTGCGCTGGACAGGCCACGGGGGACCTGGTTCTGGCGCCAGCCTCACCTGTAATTGGCGGGGTAATAGGAGCCAAATCACTCCCCCTCCGCCCCCCTCGTCGAGACACAGGTTTCTCAGTAATAATAAGTTACTAGTGTATTTACACAAAGCCTGGTACTTTGCAAAGCCCTCTTCTTGCACATATTCTTACTTAGTAAAATGAAGATGAGCCTTGATGATCCACATCCCTTTGGAAATGGATCTTTACCAGACCGTCTTTCCCATATATATTTTTAAATATATTTTTATTGATTTCAGAGAGGAAGGGAAAGGAAGAGAGAGAAACATCAATGATGAGAGAGAATCACTGATTGGCTGCCTCCTGCACGCCCCCTGCTGGGGACCGGGTTGCAACCTGGGCATGTGCTGTTGACTGGAATCGAACCTGAGACCCTTCAATCCACAGGCCAATGCTCTATCCACTGAGCCAAACCAGCCACGGCGCGTCTTTCCATATTACTTTAAGCACAATGTCTCCAGAAAAATCGAGGGCGTAGCCTGAAGCATTCTCAAAGTCATGTGTTTTAGCTTTAAAATTCATATGAATTTTGCATTCTACTCCATAATAAATCTTATTTGTTTTTTGCTCTAATAAGGGGGGGAAAAAACAGCTTCTCCTTGTCCCAAAAGATCTTTTAGTAAAGTTGAACTATTCTATTTTAGGCAGATGTATCATGCTTGTCCTGTGACATTACATATTCATTTTTTTCAGTAAATATTTACTAGGCATGTATTCCAGAGACAGTCCTTGTTCTCCCAGAGCCCACAGTGCCCTGGAGGAAACAGGTATTAACCTATCAGACTAATAATTAAGTGCAGCTATGATAAATTCTCAATTGCAAAGGGGCTAAGGGTTCCCAGGGAAACCTAATCTGGACTCCAGGGTAGGGTAAGGCTTTCCAAGGAAATGCCATTTCAGGTTGCCCAGGAGAGGCAGCAGCGAGACATTTCCAGGGAGAGAGAAGGAAATGTGCAGAAGCCCACCAGGTGGGGCTGAAGTCAGAGCGAGTGTGCAATGGGCGGGGGAGGTAGGCAGCAGCCGCCAGAACTGCAGGACCTTGTGGGCCATTTTAAAGAAGGATTTTTAACTCTTACTAGTATAAGCCTTGGAAGGTTACTGAAGGCCATAGGAGCTGGGAGCTGGTGGGTGGTCCTGAACACATTTCAGTTTCTGAAAGGTCGGTGAGGTAGCTACATAAAAAACTCAGGAAGGGCAGGGCCTGGACTGGAGAGACTGAGCCCAGGACACATCCCTGCCTGTGCTAGTTGGTGAGTGTTTAGCGTTTTCAGTTTCTACATTACCTGCTCCTTTGCCTTTTTTTTCTTTTCTTTTAGGTCTTGCCTCTGCTTCCGTACATACTAGTTTGGAGGGCTTTCAGAGTGCTTCTCTGTAATAACCCCTATTCTGTGACTTTTAATCTGCTGTGTCTTTTAACCTCGTTAGAATTTCAGGTTCCAAAAGGGAATATAGGTTCTGAGAGAGAGGCGCTTTTCTGTGTATGCACTCGGAGTTGTTTATCTCAGAGACCTTTCTGCTTATTTTCTACTTTTGCACTGTGTTTCCAGGGAGGCAACATTCCTCGATGCACGAATGAAAGTTACATTATTGCTTTAATAATACCTTCCCCTCAAATCTTGCAGCATAGGATTTTGTGCCGATTAAAGAAAGTATGTGGAATTACTCTGCAAAGTATTAAGTGCCATATAAAGAAAAGTAATAATTGTTATAATAGCAGCTTAGAGACATCCAAAACGAATTCATTACTAAATATTCATATCTGGGAAATTCCCTCCTTCCTTCTTCCCCCACCCTCCCACAAACCCCCAGATATGCCTATGCCTCATGAACAGTATGAATTGTCTTAAAAGCTTATGTTGCTCTTAGTGCCTTGGCCGGCCGGAAACTCAAAGCCAAATTTGCAGATCATTGTGGGAAGTGGGTGGATCCCTATGGCAGTCATTTCTATATCTTAGCTCTTCCTTTGACCTTGTTCTTCTATCAATAATTTTCCTCTGCCTGCTTTATTGGTATTTTATTTGATTGCAGGTGTTCTTATAGCCACTTCAAATATTTGTATCCACTTACTTTTTTTTTTTTTAACAAGGGTCAAACTACTTTCTGGTGTTTCAGAAGCAGTCTATAAAATACGGGCAACCTGCCAGCCATTGTAGCAGGCAACAATACTACAGGCACGGTGCCAAGTGACTTGGCTTTAAATTAAAGCCTGGTTCAGCACTGCGTGTGCATCAGAAGTCTCTGTGCATTCCAGTGTAGAGCCTCCTATGACAGGCAGACTCAAGTCTGTCCCCCACGGGCCCAGAGGGAATTTCCTTCAGTGTGATCTCTGGGGTCCCACATTCCTTCAGCCCGCCCTGTCCCTCCAAGTTCATCTCACTGGTACAAGCATTATTTGTCACTTGGTAAGATAGCAGGGATCCATGAACTTTTATTCATTTAGGTTTATTTTTGTCCGTAAAGAACCGAAGATTCCAGGATTCACTAAATTTATTCAAACTTCACGAAAGTATGACCCTATCTTTCAGCCTTTCACGTGATTCTGGACAACCCCAACTGGACTTGTCTCTTCTGAGAGCAGTAAATACTTTTCCTTGATTTCAAATCCCTCAGAGATGACCTTCTTCCCCTCTTAGTCCTTGCATTTAAACGTATGAGCAGAAGTTGTATGTAGGCCAAAGCCTCAACAACCTTCCAGTAATGAGGTTTTTCTTGAGGATTTCGGTTCTGCCAACATTTGGTGATCCAGCAACCTTTCTAATCTATAGAATAGACATTTTTATCACAGGATTTAAAATGTCTCAACAAAATAAACAATTATGAAATGTTCCTATCCTAAACTTCAATACATTTATTTTTTTATGCTGATTCTTATTTTACCAGCTTTTTCTCTAGACATAAATTGTGTCCTGGCTTCAGATAGATGTTTTCTTTTCATTTTTATTCTCCAAACAGATCAGGCTCCCTCTCTCTCTTTTTGTTGAGTCACATTCCCTGTGCCCTTTACTGATTCCAACCAGAACGTTGTACTGTGCTATGTTTATCTGTCACACTGGGAGGCATTCTGGTGCCACATATAGTAAATCTCCCTCTGAAAGGAAATTTCCGAGTGAAGAGTGTCATGGGAAAATATTGTCTTTTTTGAACAGGTATATGCCCATCCCTGAAGCAACCTTGAAGGCCAGTGGCATGGCTCCCACTCCTGGCACTGGGTCAGGCCTCCCCGACCACATGACCAATCGAGGATAGGTCAAGACCTAGGAGCCACAAAGAGTGGTTCCAGCCTGGCTGGTATGGCTCAGTGGTTGAGCATTGACCCATGAACCAGGAGGTCACGGTTTGATTCCCAGTCAGGGTACATCCAATCAATGATCATCTCTCATCATTGATGTTTCTATCTCTCTCTCCTTTTCCCTCCCTCTCTGAAATCAATAAAAATATACTTTTTTAAAAAAGAGTGGTTTCACTACCCTGTTCATCTCAGGTTCATAATAGTGAAAAATGAGAAACTTGTACCTAAATGTACAGTAATAAGAAATTGGCATATAGATTGCTGTATCTTTACAGTGGTATATTATGCAGCCATTAAAGATATCACATCCACAGATTTTATTAACGTGAAAAAAAATTAAGTTCTCATCTTAACTGAAAAAAACCTGGATACCAAATTATATATAGGCAGTTGATCAAAACTGTTACAAAATGCGCAGAAAAAAAATACATCAAAATGTTAGTAGTATTCCACTCAAGTAGTAGGGTTATTTCCTCTTTCTGGGTCTTAGTAGTTTGTTTATTTATTCATTCATTTTTGCAATGTACATATAGATGACCTTACCAACTTGAAAAAAATAAAATTATTTAAAATATGGCTGTACATTTAACATGACCACCATTGCATTTTCAGAGTACTTTTCCCAGATTTGGTTTATCCTTCCAGGCTATTTCAGGTACCGTATACATCAGGAAAACATTTTCATACCGTGTTGCTCTCATTGATGTACCTATTGTCTGAGCATTTGTTTGTAGCATTAGCAGCCTTACAGCCTCTATGCAACGCCAGGCTATAACTAGATAGAATTGATAAAATTGTTTGCTCATTCTGTTTAACGTGTGCTTATATACTTGGTTGTTTCCCAATTTATTTCAGCAGTAAAAGAACTGAAAATTATGGTCATCTGGTAAGAACACCATAAAAGCTGATATATTTAATTCACCCTACAAACTAGAAGCAGTTTTACCAGAAGAAACAATCACTATATAAAACATAACATTACAACCAGGAGTATATGTCCTTGAAAAGAAGAAGCTATGAAATTAAGTGCTCAGCAACTTCAGAAATTTTTCCCTCCATATGTGTTTCGTACAGATTTAGATATTTTTGCCATCTTATTTAATAGATAAATGGTAGTAAACACCAATGGTTAAGGAAGATATAGAGGATAAAAATCTAGAATAGAGAAAATTCTAATAACCAATTTTTTTTCTTTATCAGTTCATAAACCAAGAAATAGGCTGCCGTTATTCATTTCTGTCAGGAGGCTCCTCAGCGCTGTTTCTAGAATAGCACTGAACTATGGGAAAATCACTGATCTACTCCTGTTTTCTGTGAGGTGTTTTGTTTCAGGTACGTTAGTATCAGCTCCCCAACTAGTTCATGAGCCCTTTCAGACTAGTCACCAAATGTTAACTATGTTACCTTTGTGCTCCCTCCTCCAAACACCTAGCATATAGTAGAGTATCCAGGAAGCACTCATTAAATATTTGTTGGCTGGTTTATATATAAATTAACCATCCTCCCAATTACCCCAGTTAAGTTGTTCTAGAAGATTATCAAAGCGATTTGCCTTTCAAATACTTTTGGTTTTGTTACTATTTAATTAGCATTAAATAGCCTTTGGGAAAAAGTTATAGATGACTCAAAAATAAGGAGCCCAGGTAAGGCTTTAATGCTATATAATAAAAGCCTAATATGCTAAGTGTCCGGTCATCTGGTTGTCCATTCAACCAATCAAAGCGTAATATGCTAATGATATGCTAAGGCCACTCAACCACTCCCTATGACCGTGATACTGTGGCTCTCGAGCCACATGTGGCTCTTTGGCCCCTTGAGTGTGGCTCTTCCTAAGCTTTAGGAGTACCCTAATTAAGTTAATAACAATGTACCTACCTATATAGTTTAAGTTTAAAAAATTTGGCTCTCAAAAGAAATTTCAATCGTTGTACTGTTGATATTTGGCTCTGTTGACTAATGAGTTTGCCGACCACTGCCCTATGATGCGCAATGACCACCAGGGGGCAGAAGTCGACCAGTCGCTATGATGTGCACTGACCACGAGGGGACAGATGCTCCGACCAGTAGGTTAGCTTCCTGCTGGGGTCCAGCTGATCAGGACTGAGTGAGACAGGCCGGACACGCCCTGGAGACCTCCGGCGTCCCTCCCTGGCCCTGATCGTGCTCTGGTGGGGTCCCTCAGCCTGGCCTGCACCCTCTCGCAATCCGGGATCCCTCCGGGGATGTCGGAGAGCCAGTTTTGACCTGATCCCAAAGACCAGACTGAGGGACCCCACTGGTGCACGAATTCATGCACCAGGCCTCTAGTAGTAAATAAAATAAGTGTAAACAATTTTACCAGACCTTCATCCCCTCTGCCAGCCGAAGTGTCTCTCTTCTCTTCTCCCTTCTCTTCCCTTTTCTCCCCTCCCCTCCCCTCCTCTTACTCTCTCCCTTTCTCTTCTCTTCTCCTCTTCTCTTCTCTCTCTCTCTCTCTCTCACACACACACACACACACACACACACACAGAAGTGAGATCTTGTAAAATTCTATTTTGCCTAAATTGGGAGATTTCCCCATATATGCTTTTTCAGTATTGTTATTCAGGATGAGCAATAACTATATAACTAAATCATGGCCAAATTGAAGATTTACAATAGATTGCACTATCAAAAGGCCACTAAATTTTTAGATCTTCATTCCACAATCTACATTAAGGTCCTAATGTATGCTAGACACTGTGGTAGGCATTTGAAAGACTGAGCCAAATATCACAAATTCTCTATCTTCAAGGTCTTTTCTGCTTTAAGAAAGGCGGACAGATCCACAAACAAGTATTTTTAGTGAAGTGCATTAGCTGTAATAAAAGGTGTACAAGTGGTGTTTTTGTTGTTACTGTTTTTGTTTGTTTGGCTAAGTACAATGTGTTCAGAGAATTAAGTCAATTCTCTACTCTAGGAGTCAGGTCTATAGTTAAATGAGCAAATGAGCAGACATTTTCCTTAAGTTTTGTTTCCTGATTGTAAAAAAAGAAAAATTATGGTCACCTAGATTCAATAATTTTCTTTTAACCAAAAGGCTTGTGAATTTCTCCGAGATGAGAAATATGTGTATTTTTAAGCACTATGGGCAGACAAAGGTGTCTGCTCCCAGAAAAATAAATAGAGGTCATCTCTTCAATGAACAAGCCTTCTGAACGCTGAAGAGAGAGGCCTTGGGGTCTTTGGCTTTTTCTGTTAAACAGAAAACTGACTTTTAGGAACATTAGTCGGCATAAACTTAAAAAGAAAAATTGTCTATTTTTATTTTATTCCTCAGAGAAATTTATCCTCCTTCAGCCTTCTGCCTCCGACTCGTGTCTTTTTTTAATTAAATCTGACCCTGGAGATGCTGCTAAGTTAGGTCCGTTTTGCTGTGGACTGACTTTTGAAAGCACATTTTAATTTCAGCATCCATGCAGCCGCTCACAGCTGAATTGAATAGGCTGTGGTTATGGGAACGACAGGAACTGAGACGGAACCAAGAAATCTGTTACTAGAGAAACCTTTTGAGAACTGACAGATTTTAAGTCACTCTTAATAAGGTCTGATAGGTTCAGGAATAACATGTTCTAGGATCCAGGAAAGCAGCTTTTCGCCCATCCTTACCATTGGGGAATTATTTTCATCCTCACGTGGCTGCAAGCCGAACAAGTAAACCGAATTGAAATGGGTCTCAGTGAGCAGTGCTGCATAAATCTGAATCTTGGGCGTCAATAACATTATCTTGCTAAGTGGATAGGTAGGGCTGTGCTGCTAGCATCTGGGATGCATTTTAATTCCATTTGCATAAAACAAAGAATAATCCTTTAGGCTCTTCTAAAAAGAAAAGATGGTTGAGAGATTTCAGCTTAGCTCCTCTTGATCAATGTTGAATCATAATATAATAGAAAGTTAAGTATTTCCCGAATGCCTCCATAGACCACTAGTTCTGAGGGAAGACAAGTGGCTATTATGTGGGGGGGAATGTTCCAGGATCAAGTGAGCCTGGAGAACCCTGCAGCAAACTGAGTTTCATAGGTTGTTGTTGTTTTGTTTTGTTTTTATGTGTTGCAGGGCTTCTACGAATCTTTAATTATGAATTTCCAGGAGGACAATAGAGATGGAAGATCTAAAATGTTGAGTGTTCCCTTCGCAAGACATCTTTTGAGGGACAGGCAAGGCTGTGTTATGACTTTCATGTGCCCTTCCCTTCTTTCATAAGCAAATGTTAAGAATTCTGTTTTATAATTGTATTGGTATAAAGCTGAATATATTAATATTATATAACAAAACATCTTATCTGACCTAAGAGGGAAGGTGGGGGAGGGTGGGTGGGTGGCAGGTAATCAACCAAAGGCCTTGTATGCATATGATAACACATGGACACAGACAATAGGGTGGGGGGGCAGGAAGGGGTCAATGGGGGAAAAGGGGGGACATATGTAATACTTTCAACAATAAAAAATTATTTTAGAAGAATATTATATAACAAAACATTTTATCTTACCTAAACATGTTTTTGCTTATAACTTTAACAGAAATTATAATACCTTTGTGAGCCCCTAAAAGCATTGTGGACTCTAGGTATTGTACCTACTGTGTGTAATAGGTAAGTGACACCTGGGGACAGGTTTTACATAGGAGTGAGCCTCTGCACAAAACATACACAGTGGACATTCCATCAGAGGTGCTGAGATGGCTGTTGCAAGGTCATTCCTTTCCTTCATGCTACTGTAACTGAAGAAATGAAAGGGGACACACACACACACACACACACACACACACACACTCACACACTATGGCATGAGAGCCGACTGTGGCAAACCTCCATGTCACTACTTCTATGTGAACTCGATCCATTGAGAAATGTTCCCTTAAACTAAAATACTCGTCTATTTTTACATGTTCAGTATAAATCTATACAGAGTTAGATAAACTAGCTGGAAAAATAGATTCTTAGTTACTCACTTCTACTTATGAATCTAACTACCCATTCACACTCAGGGCACCTTTGAGAGGAAAAGTTCCATAGTTAGGCTGGATGTCACCAACCTTGATTATATACAAGACTTTCAATGTGTGGCTTTATTATTTTGTCATGGTGACCTCACTGGCCAGAGAGGATGAAAAATGAGCAGCATGAATACTTTCTTGATAACTAAAGTGGGGTAAGGAGCTGTGGGGAAGGCTCACAGTGACTTGGGCATGACACCAAATTTGACTTCACCAGAGATTGGTGATTCATCCAGAAAGATAAATTAGTAAAGGGAATTTTCTCTATAGCCTGGAGGTGTTCAGCTGCAGAACCATGTGTTTTGTTTTTCTACTAGAAGTATCTTTACTCAAAAATAAATTGCCACTTTCTGGCTCAGGAGCAAAGGTACACGGATCCTAGAAATACACAGCACTTTAGTACATTATAAAAGCGGCATTTAAAGTTAGGGCAGAAAAGATGGACTATTTAATAAGTGACACCAGGCCACAGACTAGCCATTTGTGACCAAAATAAACTGGATCTCCATCTCACCCCTTACATCCAAGTAAATTCCAGATGCTTCAAAAACAAAAATCTAATAGAATGAAATCTTAGGAATACTTGAAAGAAACATAAGTGGATATTGTTTATAATCTTGGAGGGAGAAGGCTTTTCTAAGCATGAAACAAACTGATTCATATAACTACATTAAATTTAAAGGATTTCTATACCAAATAATTGAAAACAAAGGGTCAAAAGAAACCCTGAGAAAATCATGCCTATCTATAATAATAAAAGCGTAATATGCTAATTAGGCCGGGTGTCTTTCAGGACGAAGCTGGGGTTACAAAGGAAGCCCTGGTCCTGGGTGCCAGAGGGAAGCCGGTGCCGGCAGCTGGGGGAAAGAAGGCCTACTCTTGCACGATTTCATGCATCAGGCCTCTCGTATATTATAAAAATATAAACTAATATATTCTCCTTACAGCAAGTTGGGTAAATATAAAAAAGTTGAAAGAACAGAATTACCCACAGCTCCTCCACTCAAAGACACTACTGTTAGCATGTACTTAAAAAATTATTTTTTCTCTACTTTATTTTTTACAAATATGAGATCATATTCTATAAATAATTTTGTGTTTGGCTTTCCTCACTTAGCAAATCTTATCACATCATTTTAAAAATTCATTTGCAAACACTATTCTAATGGCTATAAAATATTTCATAATTTTTCTAATAATTTTCTTTATCGCTAAACATTTAAGTTGTTTCTAAATTTTCATCAGTGAACATCTCTATGCATAAAGCCTTTTCTTTTTTCTTTTTCTTCAGGATTTTCCCATTAGTGTAATTCTTGGAAGTGGATTACTGTATTCAAGGGTGTCAAGGCTCTTTATACAAACAACTAAATTGCTTATTGTTATTTACACTCCCATCAGAATTAAGAAAAAGTGCATGCCTTATTATGCTCTTGCAAACATTTGATATTATTATTAAAAACAAAACCAAAAACCTTTGCTACTTTGATAGGCATAGTTGAAGTCTTCTTTACATTTGCATTTCTTTGCTGCTAAAACTGAATATTTTTCTGCTGTGTCTGTAAGCCACCTTTTGTTCTTTTGTAAGTGTGTGTGTGTCCTTTCTATTATGTCCTTTACCCATCCGTCAACTGCGTCTTAGTCTTTTTCTTACCAAGTTGCAATAATTCTTCATATGTCAAGGCTATTCATAAATATTTTTAAATTCTAAAATAATCATAAACTTACAGAATATTTGCAAGTTCAGTATAAAGAACAACATTCTTAAAAAAAAAAAAAACCTGTGGCATTCCTGCAAATGTTGCCTCCAGTTCATAGTTTAACTTTTCATTAGGATTTAGTTTTAATTTTAGGCTTAAAATTTGAGTGTACTAGGAATTTTTATCTGAATTATTTAATCTTTTCTAAGGTAGATAGCTTTCCCTGCTTGAGAAATTAAATATTTACTTCTATTTTTGTCAAGATCTTTTTAAATGGTTTGATCTATTTTACTTTTATCCTTTAGTTCATCCAAAATATGAGGTGAATATCTGAATTGATTTTCCCCAAAATACTTAGAGTGTTTTCCAGACAATTTATTAAATTATCTTTCCTTTTGTTATTGGCTTGCAATGTTCTATTGATCACATGTTAAATTCTTGCATAAAGTAGAGTCTGTTTTGTGCATGTGTCTACCTATTCCTGTCTGTATTATATGTCTTAATTTATTATAGCTTTGGGTAAGTCTATTCCCCTTTAATATAGTCATTTATTTTCCCAAACTTTATAATTATTTTTTAGAAAAAAATTGTCTTTATTTGGCATTGAATTATACATATAAAATATGATAGACTAACACATTTGCAAAATTTGGTCTCTCTATCAAAGAACATACCTCTCCTTTTATGTTTCATCAGTTTTGTGGGGTTTTTTTAAATATAGCCCTTTACATTTCCTAGGATGTTAGAATACATCGCAAATAGAATCTTTCCATTCTATTTCATGGTTTTGTAAATGCTGCTGTATTAAGAACAAGCAAAAATGTTGTCTAATAACAGAGAGCCAGTTGCATATCTATTTTATGTCTGTCTATTACCTTACTGAGCTTTAAATAATTCCAGAAATTTCATTTTATAATCATAGTTTTTCTCATGCAGAATATCATTCATAAGTAATGATAATTGTTTCCTCTTTTCAAAAATTTAGATCTCATTTCTGTGTACTGTCTGCATTGCCACAATTGTAATTCAATGTTAAATAATAATGGTGAAAGTTATATACTGATTTTGTTTCTAATTTTAATGAATTTGTTTCTGTGGAGAATTGTGTGGCTATAGATTATTTATACATATAAATTTTGGCTTACATAGAGCTTTGGGTCTCTTTAATGCAGTGATAAAAGGGTGACCGTTGGTCCCAGGTTTTGTTATTTACCTCATGGCTACTATATTTTTATTCTGAATATTTTTAGGTTGTTTTTTTTAATTGATTTTAGAACAGGGATCAAACCTGCAACCTGGGTTTGTGCCCTGACTGGGAATATAACCAGCCCCATTTTGGTGTATGTGATAACACTCCAACCACTGAGCCACCAGGCCAAGGCAGTCTGAATATTTTTAAGGCAGTAAAACCAGGTGCCTGCTTTAGTCATGAAACGAATATACCAAAAAATAAAATAAAAGTTTTTTGATCCTTTAAAATATACAGAGAGAACACCTAGTTTTAAGCTGTTACTTTTGGGTGAATTATTCAAGGTCAAACTTGTATAATGAACCTCCAGGTAACTGAATATGTTAACTTATTTAAAATAACAGGATTGTTATTTTAAAGTTGGTACCTATTGGCTTAGACTTCCATGATTACTAACTTTGTTCCAGAATAATTCATCTATAGTACTTCAATAATTAGGGAGTACAGTTGTCTTTAAAGTCACTTTTGGTCTGAGCTCAAATCATAGTCATAGTGTTTACACATCAAAGAATGCTTTTTTTTCTTTTATCTATTACATTCAATTCATCCACAAATGGTAGACATTAAAAACAAGTTAAAAGGCAACCATATTTTATCCTGTTGGAAAAATGCAGTAACCTGTGAAGGGACTATTTCTTTTGAATGTGACTCTTGAAGTAATCAACAGGGTGGATTCTTCAGTGGGCCTGTGATATGTGAGTGCAGCTGGCCTAGAACCAATTCCTGTCTGTGGAATCATAAGTCAGAGCATGAAAATAAATGGTATAGTCCAGTGGTCGGCAAACTCATTAGTCAACAGAGCCAAATATCAACAGTACGACGATTGAAATTTCTTTTGAGAGTCAAATTTTTTAAACTTAAACTATATAGGTAGGTACATTGTTATTAACTTCATTAGGGTGCTCCTAAGGCTTAGGAAGAGCCACACTCAAGGGGCCAAAGAGACACATGTGGCTCTCAAGCCGCAGTTTGCCGACCACTGGATAGTCTAATGTTGTCCCTAGAAACTTCTTCACATGGTAGTAAAGAGTGTAACAAAGATTTGGGGTGAAATAGTTATACATAAAGCCATCTGTGTCCTAGGAGGTTCATCATATACCACCTGGGAAAGTCAGATTTACAGTTTTTTAAAAATATATTTTTATTGATTTCAGAAAGGGAGGGAGAGGGAGAGAGACCTAGAAACATCAATGATGAGAAACATTGATGGGCTACCTCCTGCTCACCCCCCACTGGGGATTGAGACCGCAACCCAGGCATGTGCCCAGACCGGGAATCGAACCTTGACCTCCTGGTTCATAGGTGGATGCTCAACCACTGAACCATGCTGGCCGGCTATCACAGTGTTTTAAATATGAGGAGCTCAGCATGTGGTTTTACATGCAGCCAGCTTTACACATTTACTCTGACTGTACACTCTTGTAGTCATTTGAAATTATGACATTGCTCAAGGTTAGACCAACACACAAGCCAGATATGTGGTTTTGCTATATTAGCTTCGATTTTTTTTCCTTCTGGTCCTTTGTTCTGCTTTGATATATATATTCTATCTACTCTGATATAGACTTAAGCAACTCAACAAATCCCAAAGCATATTTGTTCCTATTTAGTTATATTTTTGATTTGTGATGTGTTTCCTGGGTCTAGCCATCATTCTCCCTGATACCTAATTTGGATACATAATAGCTATCTGAGTATCTTATTTAGAGAAATAACACTGCGTTTTCAGGTGGCATAACATATGAACCTTTAATTGGCTAGTAGCAAACTCTGCTGGACTGTGAGTCTACCCTCTCTCCCACACCCCAAAATTAGAGTATTCAAAAAATTATTTAAACATCCATTCATCTAAGAACATAAACATCATAAGGAAGGTAAAATAGAAAATTAAAGCCAGAATTCCACCTACTCACCAACATTTTTTAAATTATAGGTGTACATGTAAATATGAAATTGTATCACAGGGTGGCTTTGATTTACATCTTCTAATGACTAATCATGTTAAGCTTTTTTTCTTGTGCTTATTGGACATTTGTAGTCTTTCATGGAGAAATGTTCAAATCCTTTGCCCATTACTTACTAGATCATTTGCTTTTATTGTTGAGTTGTAAGGGCTTTTTAAAAATATATTCTGGAGACTAATCTCTTATCAGATATATTATTTGTAAATATTCTTTCCTGTTCTGTGGTTTTCCTTTTCACTTTCTTGATAGTATCATTTGAAGCACAAAAGTTTTAAATATTTTTTAAAATATATTTTATTGATTTTTTTACAGAGAGGAAAGGAGAGGGAATAGAGAGTTAGAAACATCGATGGGAGAGAAACATCGGTCAGCTGCCTCCTGCACACTCCCTACTGGGGATGTGCCCACAACCAAGGTACATGCCCTTGACCAGAATTGAACCTGGGACTCTTCAGTCCGCAGGCTGACGCTCTATCCACGGAGCCAAACCAGTTAGAGCTAAAGTACAAAAGTTTTTAATTTAGAAGTCCAACTTACCTACTTTTTCATTATCTGTGCTTTTGATGTCACATCTTAAAAAAAAAAAAAAGGCCCAATAAAAGGCCACAAAGAATTACACGTATGTTTTCTTCTGAAAATTTTGTGGTTTAGGCCTTTAATCTTTTTAAGTTAATTTTTGTGATTGGTGTGAGGTAGGGATCCAAATTAATTCTTTTGCATGCATGTCATTGTTCAGCTGTCCCAAAATTATTTGTTGACAAGACTGTTTCCCCACACCCCACTGAAGGTCATGGCACCTTTGTCATGTAACAATTGACCATACTTGTACTTTTCCTCCTGGACTTTCAATTCTATTCCATGGATCTCTATATCAATCCTTAGGTCAGCACCACACTGTCTTGATTTGGAGTCAATTTTTAAAATTGGGAACTGTGATTCCTCCTACTTTGATCTTCTTTTTTATAATTGTGTTAACTATTTTTGATCCCTTACAATTCCATGTAAATTTTATAATCAGCTTGTCAACTTCTAAAAAGAAAGTCAGATGGGATTCTGATAGGGAATATGCTGAATCTGTAGATCAGTTTGAAGAGTATTGCCATCTTAATAATGCTAAGTGTTTTGACCCATGAACATAGGACGACTTTCCATTTAGTTAGATTTTCTTTATTTCAACACTGTTTTATAATTTTCAGAGCATATGTTTATACTTGTTAAATTCATTCCTATATATTTTATTCTTTTTGGTGCTACTGTAAATGGAATTGTTTTTCTAACTTTACTTTTATATTTTTCATTGCAAGTATAAAAATACAATTGATTTGTATCCTATAACGTTACTGAACTCATTTTTTTCCCTTTTAACAGTTTTGTTTTTTTAAAGTGAGTCTTTAGGATTTTCTACACACAAAAGCTTCTCATCTGTGAAGAGTGATAGTTTTAATTCTTCTTTTTGAATTTGGATGCCTTTCCCTTTTCTTGCCTATTTGCTCTGGCTTGAAATTTTAGTACAATGTTGAAAAGAAGTGGCAAGAGCGGACAGCATGTCTTGTTCCTGATCTTAGGGAGAAAGATTTCAATCTTTCATCATTAAGTATGAAGTTAGCTGTACATTTTTCATAGATGCCCTTCATCAGCTTAAGAAAGTTTCCCTCTAGTCCCAGTTTGCTGATTGTTTGTGTGTGTTTTTTAACCAAAAAGGATTTGGGGTCTTGTCAAACAATTTTTCTGCATCTATTGAGATGATTGTGTACTTTCCCCCCATTCATTATATTCACATGATGTATTACATTGATTTTTGTATATTGAACCAACCTTTCATTCCTAGGACAAATCCTACTTGGTCATGGTATATAATCCTGTTTATGTACTGCTAGATTTGGATTGCTTACATTTTATAGGGTATTTTTTGTGTCTATATTCATAAGGGACATTGGTCTGATTTTCTTTTCATGAGATGTTCAGTGTCTAGTTTTGGTACTAGTACCATTGGCGTTTTAGAATGAATTAGGAAGTATTCTCTCCTCTTCTATTTTTGGAAATATTTTATGAAAGATTCTTTATTAAACATTTGGTAGAACTCACCAGTACTCTGATGGTTGGCTTTTCTTTGTGGGAAAATTTTTTATTACTCATTCAATCTCTTTGTTCAATAAAATTTTTTATTACTCATTCAATCTGCTGTCTTTTGATTATGGTTTGCATGGTTTATAGAACAACGGGAAAGAATATCAGCAAGGAAATAGAAAATCCACTTAGATTTTCTATTTCTTGAGTCAGATTCAGGAGTTTGTGTGTGTCCTTTAAAGAATTCGTCCATTTCATCTAGGTTATCTAATTTGTTTTTCATAGTATTTCTTACATCCTTTATATTTCTATAAGGTTGGTAATGGTGTCCCTTCTTTCATTCCTGAGATTGTCTTCATTTTTTCATGGCCAGTCAGATTAAAGATTTTTCATTTTTTTTATCTTTCCAAAGTAACAACTTTTTCATTCATTTTTGCTATTGTTTTCTTTTCTCTATTTCCACTGTAATTTTATTGTTTCTTCTGCTTGCTTTGGTTTCAATTTATTCTTTTTTCCAGTTTAGTAAGATAGAAAGTTAGGCTGTTGATTTGACATCTTCCTTCTGTTTTTTTTTTTTTTTCAATAATAGTTTATTGATTTTTAGAGAGAGGAGAAGGAGAGATAAACATCTTTGTGAGAGGTAACATCCATCGGCTGCCTCTTGCATACCCCCACGATGGGGTAACCTGTAACCTGGGCATGTGCCCTGACTGAGAATCTAACCAGCAACCTTTCAGTATGCAGGATTATGCCCAACTAACAGCCACACCGGCCAGGGTAACATCTTCCTTCTTTTTAAATAGGCATTTACAGATAAAAATTTCCCTCTGGGTGCTGTTTTGATGCATCACGTAAGTTTTAATATGGTGTGTGTGTGTGTGTGTGTGTGTGTGTGTGTGTGTGTGTTCCATTGTGTCAAAGAGTTTATATTTTCCCTCATAATTTTGTCTTTAACCCACTAGTTATTTATGAGTGTGTCAATTTCCACATATTTGAGTTTCCAAATGTCTTCCTGTACTGATTTCTAAAACATTCCATGAAGGTCAGAGAACGTATTTTTCATGATTTTAACTTTTTAAATCTATTAAGATTTGTTTCATGGCATACCATATGATCTGCTCTGGGGAATGTTCCATGTGGTCTTGAGAAGAATGTGTATTTTGATGTTGTTGGGTAAAGTATTCTACAGATGTTTGTTAGGTATGGGTGGTTTGAAGTGTGACTAAAGTTTCCTATTTCCTTGCTGATATTCTGTCCCGTTGTTCTATCTATAATGAAAGGTGGGGTTTTAAGGTCTCCTAACTACTAATGTTAAATTGTGTATTTCCTTTCAGTTCTGTCAGCTTTGCTTCACATATTTTGGTGATATGTTTAAAACTGATATATCATCTTGAGGGATTAAACCTTTTATCCCTAAAAAAAATATCGTTGTCTCTAGTGACAAATTCTGTCTTGAGGTGTATTTTGACTGATCCTGGCTTAGCCACTGCTACTGTCTTTTGATTATGGTTTGCATGGTACATCTTCCTCTATCCTTTTATTTTCAACCTATTTATATCTGTCTTTGAATCTAAAGTGTCTCTTGTAACAGCATATAGTTGGACCATGTCTTTTTTTTTTTTTTTTTACAAAAAAAGGTATAAATATTTAATAGCCAAATATAATCCAGAAACATGTGTACTTTTAAAAATCACCTTTAAGAAAATGAAGGGTTTTTATGGTTTCACAACTTACATTTAAGTCTTTTACCCATTTTGGGTTTATTCTTGTGTATGGTGTAAGTTGGTGGTCTAGTTTCATTTTTTTACAAATATCTGCCCAAATTTCCCAGCTCCATTTATTGAAAAGACTCTCTTGACTCCATTGTATGCTCTTGCCTCCTTTGTCAAATATTAATTGAGCATCATGGCTTGGGTCTATTTCTGGGTTCTATGTTCTGTTCCCTTGATCTATATGCCTGTTCTTATGACAGTACCAGGCTGTTTTGATTATGGTGGCTTTGTAGTATAACTTGAAATCTGGTATTGTGATTCCTCCAACTTTGTTTTTCTTTCTCGAAATTGCTGCAGCTATTCCGGGCCTTTTTTGATTCCATATAAATTTTTGGAGTATTTGTTCTAGCTGTGTGAAATATGCCATTGGTATTTTAACCTGCAGATTGCCTTGGGTACTATGGACATTTTAATGCTGATTCTACCAATCCATGAACACGATATAGTCTTCCACTTGTTTTTATCTTCTTCAATCTCTTTTTCCAATGTCCTGTAGTTTTCTGAGTACAGGTCTCTTGTCTCTTTGGTTAAGTTTATTCCTAAGTATCTTAAATTTTTTTGTTGCAATGGTAAATGGGATTGTTTAGTTTCTCTTTCTGAGAATTCATTATTGGTGCATAAAAAAGCCATCGATTTTTGGGTGTTGATTTTGTATCTTGCTACATTGCCAAATTCATCTATTAAATCTAGTTTTTTGGTGGAGTCTTTAGGGTTTTCTATGTACATTATCATGTCACCTGTGAATAATAAGAGTTTTACTTCCTCCTTTCCAATTTGGATGCCTTAGAATCTATTACCCTTTGAGACAGCATGAAGGGATCTGGATAGTATCATGCGAAGTGAAGTAAGTCAGTCAGAGAAAGACAAGTATATGATTGCATTCATATGTGGAATCTAAGAAACACAACAAACTGATAAACAGAGTGGATGGATCCAGAGACTCGAAGCATGGAACAGAGTGTGGAATCTCAGAGGGAAGGCAGGGCAAAGTGTGTAGGTGGGAGATAATCAACCAAAGACCTTGTATGCATATATGCATAACCTATGGACAGACAATAGGATGCTGAAGGCCTGTGGTGGGGGAGAGGGGAGCGCAGGGGCGGGCTGGAGGGGGTCAATGAGGGAAAGGAAAAAAAAAAGTAAGGGATTTTCCTGCCCTCACACAGGCATAGCCTTTCCCATTATCAACATCCCCCAACAGAGTGGTACAGTTGTTACAGTTGTTGAACCTACACTAACACATCATAATCACCCAAAGTCTGTAGTGAGTTCGCTCTTGGTGGTGTTCATTCTGCAGGTTTTGACAAATGTATAGTGATATGTATTCACCATTATATTATCATACAGAATAGCTTCAATGCTCTAAAAATCTTCTGTGCTCTGCTTATTCATCCCTCTATCCTTCCTAACCCCCAATCTTCTTACTGTCTCCATAGCTTTGCCATTTCTAGGACATACAGTTGAAAGGCTATACTATGTGACTTTTTCATATTGGCTTCTTTCACTTAGCAATGTACATTTAAGCTTCCTCCATGCTTTTTCATGGCCTGATAGCTCATTTCTAGTACAAATATTCCATTGTCTGCATATACCACAGTTTACTTATCTATTCACCTACTGAAGGACATTTTGATTGCTTCCAAGTTTTGGCAATTATGGTATAGAACTGCTATAAAAATCTGTGTGCAGGTTTTTGTGTTTACATTAAGTTTTTGAATCCTTTTGGCAAATACCAAGAAGCTTAATTGGTAGGTTGTATGCTTTTTTTAGTACAATAACTGTACAATTATTCAACACTGCTCTCCAGAATTTCTACTTCATTCCTTTTAAAATATCTCTGGATATCCTCTATTTTGTGATACATAGTTCTCATTTTCTTTCAGTTTTTTAAACATGGTTCTTAGCTCTTTACACAGATTTAAAATCACTGTTTTATAGTCTATTCTGTCCCATTTGTCTGTCTATTCTTATAACAAACCAATCTTGATTACTATACTTTTATTGAAAACCATCTTTCAAGATTGTTTAGGTTATTTTAAATCCTTTTCACTTCCATATAAATTTTATAGTTTATCAATTTCACTGAAATCTTGATTATGTTGACCATATATCAATTTGGGAGAAATATTTTATATGCTGTCTAGTCCATAAATATGGTAACTTAATTTAAAAATAACTTTATACCCGAAATTAAAAACTGTTTTTTATTGCGACTATAACAGTGAGATAACGTATAGGTAAAAGAAGCACCCATGGCTCAGTTCAAGAAGAGAACGCTGACAGCATCCCAGAAGTTCCCCGTCTTGTGCCCATCCTTAGTCATGGTGCCATTTCTCCCCAACTAGATGCAGCCACTGTCGATCTTTACAGTAATCATGTTCTTGCTTTCTTCGTAGATTTTACCATGTATTTTTAAAACTTTACATGAACGACATCATATATAGGTATATTTGTGTTTATTTTCATCAAAGAATTTATTTCACTGTATTTAAAATTCTATAATGGCAGTTACACAATTCTAGCACACTGAATGTATCATTCCCACTGTCTTCTAATTTTAAATGTTGCTTATAAGAAGTCAGCTATTGGTTTGATGTCTTTTATCTTCAGTTACTTTTAAGACTTTTTCTATTGGTGTCATGCAGTTTCAGTAGAAACTTTGATGATATCTAGTATTTTTTCCAACGTTTTTAGTTGTATTCAGTAGGTGTGTTGGTTATGCCATATTGGAAATGGGAATTTAAAAATTTAAAATTAGAATTTTACTTTACACAGTCCTCTATAACTTGCTTTAAAAAATTAATTTGCACCCTAGCCAGTTTTGCTCAGTGGATAGAGCGTCGGCCTGCAGACCAAAAGGTCCCCGGTTCAATTCCGGTCAAGGGCATTGGATTGCAGGCTATCCCCAGCACAGGCCCTGGTTGGGGCTCCTGCAGGAGGCAACCAATCAATGTGTTTCTCTCACATTGATGTTTCTCTCTGTCTTTCCCTCTCTCTAAAAAATCAATGGAAAAATATCCACAGGTGAGGATTAAAAAAAATAAAAATTAATTTGCTTTTTACATGTACTTATATATATTGCTTTTATGACTTCATAGTATATCATTGTAGGAAAATTCCAATTTACCAAATCTATTTTGATTTTTACTCCTATAAATGCTACAGCTTGTGGAATAACGTAAGACACATATGAGATCAATGCCACAAGTTAGATGTGTCCCCACTCACAAACAAAAGAGAACTGGTGATTAATATTGCTTCAGAGGACCTTACTAGAGGGTAGGATTACAAAATTTCCTTGAAAATAAAACAAATGGGGTGACTGATACTGCACCAATCCCATTTATTTACCCCCTTCAGATGTTCTCAACAGCGTGTCTAGGGAGATCACTGGCAATTTAAGAAATATGAGACTATAAAAATATGATGGATGGCCATTTCAGCCCAGTTAGCTCCCCTACACTGAAAGCAGACTGTAATTACTGTGAGAGGTATAAGAGGAATTGAATACAAAATTTTTTATATCATCAGAGGATTCTGATCAAAGTGTAAATTCAAAAATATTATTTGTCTGTTGTTCATATAATTAAGGAGTGGTAAAGAATTTTTCCTGGCAGCTAGGAATCTATGAAATGATACTACAGACATTAATGCTTCTCTTTTCAACTTCTAGTTTGACACAAGACACATATAATGATACTGTACTTTTCATAAAAAGACAGCATACTGTAACTTCAAATGAAGTTGATGCCCAACCTAGCCATTTTTAGAGTGGGAGAATATAGGTGCCATGCCATTAAAAAAAAAAGCAAAAAAAAAAAAGCACCACTTCTTCACCTTAAAAAAAAAAAGAGCATCAAAAGAAAAATCTGAGCTTCCAACATGAGGAAAGTGGTACTAACTGTAGACAACTGCTAACTGGCCAGTGTATCATCCTGCCTGTTATTATTGTTTATCTTTCATTTCAAGAAACACCCCATTTCCTAGAGAAGCTTTGACTAATATTAATTGTAGTCAAGCGTCTTATATAATCTGGTTACTATCAAGACTGTCTTGGTTTTAAAAATTGTTTGTAGTACTGTGAGATGATGCAAAATATATTCTATATCCTGTTTCCTACCAAAAATAGATGCAGTTAATAGTAGTACATTATTTGTAACATAATCGTAAATAGTCATGGGACAAAGTTATAAAAGGTCTTTCCCACAAAACATCCTTTTAAAACATTTAAAATCTGAATAAAACCCTAACCGGTTTGGCTCAGTGAATAGAGCGTCGGCCTGCGGAATGAAGGGTCCCAGGTTCGATTCCAGCTAAGGGCATGTACCTTGGTTGAGGGCACATCCCCAGTAGAAGGTGTGCAGGAGGCAGCTGATCGATGTCTCTCTCATCGATGTTTCCAACTTTCTATCCCTCTCCCTTCCTCTCTGTGAAAAATCAATAAAATACATTTTTTTAAAAATCTGAATAAAGAAGTGTCAACTTTATCAAATACTTTTCAGTCTCTTCATGTATTCTACCACCTAAGTAATTCTGAATGCTGTGTATCTAACTTCTAATATAGGGTGTCCCAATAAATTATACACAAAGTTTGAACAATTATAAAGGCATTGTTTATTAAACTATATTTCATTTTCAAAATTGAGCTATCAGCTGTTATAAAGTGTGTAGACATTTTTTGGGGAACACCCTGTAATAGAAGTGAGACTCCAGATTAAAAATACATGGGGTATAACACTAAAATAACTGACTCATTCCCTGCTAGTAACTTCATTTGAAATATTGAAAAAGCATACCTAGTTACAATGACTTGCATAAGTCAATTAGTCACTGTTAATGCACTCTAAAAACGGTGACAAATTTACTAACTTGCTTTTGACATTTCTTTTATATCCTAGACACAAATGACATTTTTTATTCTTTCTGCAAATGTTGGTAATGAACTCGCTGGTCACTTAGACAACAGCTCAGAGCCCTCCTCACTCCACCATCACAGCAGGTCCACAGGACAGGCTGGTGGACGGGAGGGGAGTTTAAACCACCACCGCAAGGAACAATAAAATCACACAACACTCATTTCAGGAGATGAGAAGTTTACTTAGAAACTGCAAACATTTAGCAAAGATAAGACATAAACACTATTTTCCATATTCTACAGAAATACAGTAATTTATAGCTGGCTTGGTACATGGTGATCACATGATAAAAACAAATCTAACAGAAAAAAAAGGTTCATTCTACTTTTCTGCCATTTATCACAACTTAGTAAGTGTACTAGTAAGTACTAGAAGACAGCTGCATAGGAAGATCAGAATTCTAGGGCTGTTTGTTAATACACATTATTGTATTATAATATATAAAAATAAAATAGGTACAGATATACAATTAACATGCAATTTAAGCTATTATTTTGAAGAAATAGGACAGAATTTAGTGAACACATTGAAAAATGTGTTAATGATAACATGTTGTTATAAGTAGCATATCATGGTATTTTACATGGAATGGAATTTCTTCCTCCTTATGTAATGCTTGGCAAACTGAAACAGGGTAAGTCTACTTCTAGAGCAAATTTGAAATAATGAAGGAAAATGAGTGGATAATTGTACTAGATACTTTTCTAAATATACTAAAGTACCATAATTTCATGCCTACCTTACCATCTCCCAATTTAAAATAAAGTCATACTTTGTACCCTATGAGTCTGCACTGTCCAATATAGTAGCCCTTAGCCAAATGGGGCTATTGGAGCACTTGAAATGTAGCTAGTCAGAACTGAGATGCACTCTGAGTACAAATGCTGAATTAAAAAAAAAAAAGGTAAAATATCTCAATAATTTTGTATACTGATTACATACTTACATGATAATATGCTTAATATATTGGATTAAATAAAAATATTAATTTCACCTTTTAAAAAATTAAAAATTACATATGTGGCTCACATTTATTTCTATTGGACAGAGCTGATGTAGGCAATATCTAATTATGACATTAGCCTTAGAACTTAGCATACTTTAAACACTGTGGAGTACTGACTCCCAGAACACATAAGCACCCTCTGCACACACATTACTGCAGAATTTATTTTTATCCTTCTGCAAGGTATACAGTTCAAGTATAAAAATAATTCATAAAATAACCTTAAAAGTGTCAATTATTATATGGTGAGAACTGAAGGAAATTCAATGACTTTTTTAGGGGGTGGAGAAGGACAGATTTTTTTAAACAGCAGTGCAATCAGAATGAAGACAATATCTTTGGGAAAATAAATTAGCCAAACATTTATTTAATGCCCAGGATCTGACCTTGCACCACAGATCCTATATGTAATTGTCTATTTAACCATAACCTGTAACAGAATCTTAACACAATATTGACTGCACCTTATTTAAATATTCCATTTTTGGAAAAAATCTTCAAGCAATGTAAAATTAATACGCATGGTGAATTCTAATCGCAGAATATAGTATCTGAGAACTATCCCTTAAAGTCTCTCGGTGTTTAAGCAACTGCCTAGTGTCCAAGAGACTTGCATTTAAAACAATTTAGAAGCTACCGGAAAAAAAATCATTGACATTTCATCATTTTCTTCTCCTTTCTTTTTTTAGTTTTTATAATTGAGTGTATAAATATTTGGCATACTTATAATACCTCAACTTTTATTCTGTCCAACTTAAAAACAAGTTAATCTAGTGCACATTCCATTATTCCCCTAGGAACAACACACACCAAAACACAATACTGCCTGTGGTCACCCAGTCAGAAGCCAGCCTCACAGTCATGCATCAGGAACCTCTTCGGGAGCCAATACCCAATTACAACGATGCTACACACTCTGTTCCTCACAGCTCAGGCTGGAATGTGTAATTGTTTAAATCTGTTTCTAATTTCCACTGGAATTACAGAGCATTCCAAAAATGCTCTGAAAGCCACAATGAGCAGATTCTGAAGCTACTCTATCATTCATAAAAATGTCTCCCTTATTTTAAAGATGTTCTGAGAAAAGCAGCAAGCAATTATTTAATATTTTACCATTACCACTTTTAAGATATCGGAAAGCAACCAAGATTTAGGGAGAAATAAGCAAAATCTAAAGCAGGTAATACTCGATATACCAACATAGACGCTGACTGCAGAAGACTACAGCAGTTCTCTCTAGAGTTCAGCAGCCCACGAAGACAACTGCATTTATTCTTGTGCCTTGCACAAACAACTACTTAAACTTTTCACATCCCCTATCTTCAGACCAATGTACATGAACAATAGTTTCATTACGTTACTAATGCCAACTTAAATAAGCCTGAAAATTCATGTCCAATGATGTAATTTTTCAGTTTCAAACATATATTACTCTACAAATATACTCCTCAGTGAAAGATGACAACAGTCTCCTTTCTGAAAGCTGTTCTTTTGATAGATCAATAAATGACTATTTATCAAGCACCTATGATGACTGCACTGTTTACTCTCATTCTTTAACCAATAAGAAAAAAAGACCTGCTCCAAATGCCAGATGACATTTGTGAGGGAGGATAATGTATGAGCACTTTTTATAAAATGCTGTATGAGTCAACATCTGGACATGTAAAATTGTTCATCCCTATGACATTAAGAAACCTCAAATTTATTATTGATTACTTTATAAAGACAAAAACAGCCATCTGAAGTACGGTGCATAGTACTTTGAGGAAACTGACTGCTATACATAAAATTAAGGCTGATTCCCTAATGATATGGAAGAAAAGCCAGAAAATCATGGTTTGTGAGCAACCAAAGACTTAATAGCGTTTACACTAATATCTGATTAATTCAGGCAAATGGGTACTTGTGTTAGGGTCCCAACTTTGCTTGAGGGAGTTCGTCTAATAAAAAAAGCCTTTAAACAGGAGCACTGTAAGCAAATATGAAAATAAAAATCCTTAGATAAAATTCTTTGTAAAACCACGATATAAATTCAAGTTCCAAATCTCATTTAAATGTACATACATATATATGTATACACACATACACATATGCTTTAAAAGTACCTAAGTTTCATTTGCAATCTTTGCCTTGCATGTTTGAACCTGATTATGTATCTTATGCACTTTATTTCTCCTAAAACTAAGAATATGGACAATGGTGAGAAGACAGAGATAAGCTAGCTTCAATTTTCTGGCCTTTAACAATTCTGACCTGTTGTATTCCTACAAGGTACAGAGTACTATGCAATGTATTGAACATGTACAGGGTCTGCACAAAAACACTCTTTAGGGAACCTGAAGTTTTAGGAAGCAAAACAGTTGTCAGTTAGTTTGAAAACAGTAATAATTTTCCTCAATAGGATTTCCAAAAACTGAAAAGGTCCACTGAAACACCCCTATCTCTGTCAAACATGAAAAATAATTGTTTCCAGAGAAGACACGTGAGAACATTCATAATAGAGCCATAGGGACTGAAGCAGCATGATGAACAATGAGGCAGTCACGAAGCATCTACGTGCTACTGCACTGGTAGTGGTTCATAAAAAATACTATGTACACTAAAATTTCAAGAAGTAGTAATGTATCTAGTATATTTTTGCCTTTTCTTTTTTGCCACTGAATATAAAATTTTGTCCTAAATTTACTAAATCTTCTACACCCTGAGGAATAATAATAGACTAATTAAAAAAAATGCCAGGGTTAGTTTTGTGGACCATATTATTGCCCCAAAGCACAAACTATATATATACATATATAGCGAATATTCTTGGAAGCACAAGGTTGCATGAGCAGACAAAGCTGCTGCTTTCTCTCTTTTTTCCTAGCGAAGAGTTTGGTTTTACAGCGTTAACATGGCCTGGAAAGTTGGGAGCCGAAGGCTTCCCTGACCCGATCCCAACAGACACAATGGTTTTCTGTCTCAACTATGAACATGACAGATATTACTGGAATATGTTATTCAACAGTCCTCTGAAAAGCACTTTGGAATCCTTAGCTATCTATTTTTATAAAATTACAATTAAAAATTATTTGCTATTTTGAAATATGGAATTCCCATCCCTCCCCTTTCCATACCCAAAGTACATAAAATGCCACATTTGAAATTTCATCTCAGTATTTGCTTCTTTTCCTCTGATATCTGAAAGGATAAAGTTTCCATTTATTTTCCTTTCAACTATCTTAATATAGGCCTGGATTTGGGGGGTAATTCTTAAAAGTTCTTAAAGTGAGGCAAAAGATTCATTTAGGACAATCATATTGCATTTCTTTCAGCGGAGGGAGCCAGTTTCCCTTTGAACACAGGCTGCGTGGGTTCCAGGCTGATGTTTCATTATGCACATACCATACTTTAAATGTGATGCCTTCAACCCCCCAGAAGAATGATTCTTCTTGGCAGGGTGCTTAAACATGGTAACTAATGAAATGCAAACGAAATCATAACATCTGCTCATATCAGTATCTCATTAGATAAAATACTCCATGGGAACCATGCCTAGCAATTGGAATGAGTCACAATCAACAGTTTGATAAAACTTCTGTTCTCTGTTTTCTACCTAAACATTAGACTTAAATATAATCTTGCTCCCCACAAAAGTAAGAAAGGCACTCGGATTAACACAGTATGTATAGTTATTTTTTAAAAGACACTGTGTGACATTAAGTAGACTTCTCAGGGCTGATTTTTCCTGCTTACTGCCTTCATCACACTGAATTTGCCTAAGATCCCTGAGCCTCAATGCACTTCATTAAACAGGAGCACGGGACAGAGTTCACCCAAGCACGGGAAGCAGCGGCACGTCTGTAAAGTGACAGCATTTGCAATGGTTCTATTTGAGAAATTTATTCAGAAGACAAAAAGGTCAGTTGTTACAATGCTGTTCAAATTTTCTAGCATAATTTAAATATTTAAGTTTTAAAATACAATTTTCTAATAACAAAATAACTGTAAGCTTACAAAAGCTTTATGGGAAAAAAAGATTATATGTTACTTCCTTTGTTAACTGAATCTTTCTCATCTTTTGTAATTCAGGGAACTGAGGTTGAGACACATTATTGTACAAGTGGTAGTTGCACTCCCAAATTGTACTTAGCGCCTGTGTCAGATACCATCTGTGCTATAGAAAATTACTACACTGATAACTTGTTCTCAACAATATTAAAAGTTCTCTTTACACACACACACACACACACACACACACACACACACACACTCAGTGTGTGTGTCTCAACAAGCATGAGCTGATATGACCTGAATATATCTACTAAATGACACATGGTCTACCCCCATATATGCTTTCCTACAAAATGCCACATACAAATCCAAGAACTTGTGTTTCCACATCTTGTTACATAAGCCCTTATCTGAAAATTTAAGTGGCTTTTAGTGACATTCTGTATACATTTAGTCCTATTAATCATGAAGCCTTTAACTTAAAATTAGAACCGTACCATAAGAAATATGACTGAAAGTCTGTGTCCATAGTTTCCAAAAAGGTAATAAAATGCTAAAACCTAGAAAAGAAAAAGGGAACACGAAGTATCAAATCCTTAAATTTAAAAAATGACTTACAGAGGTTTAAGAAATATCTAAAAGGTCCACAGTTCAAGTTTGGGAGGGGGAAAGGAGAAGTACAAAATGACTATCCATTCACTGGTACTGATCAACAAGTCTTTAAAATTAGAGAATTTCTTCAGATGCCCCTCAGTGGCTCTGGCTGTACTGGTAAGATTTTTCTGCAACATCATAACAGAAAATAGTGTTCTTAATGCAAACAGGTTTCATTAGTCCTATGATATTTAAGTGTGTATTAAAGTACAATTAATTGGTAATTACAGAACTATACTTCTTGGATGTATAAACAAAGCAGCTGTATAAAATTAACTTATTCAATATGCAATAGCTCCACTGAAGAATCATGAAGCTAGAATATATCATCCATTCACAGCCCATTGCTTCATTAATTTCTCAATCATAACTCACTCTATCACTCATGATCAATCTTTCCCCTCTTCAAACAGTTAATCATTCATTAATTGAATACATATTTAACAAACCTTCACAATGTGCAAGTAGAATTTGAAAACACCATATTATCAAAATAGGTATATTAAAAAAAAGGTGGGTTAGTGGTGGTGATGAAGATCTTGACAATCTTATTGCTTTTTGCATGTCAGTAGTATACATGATCCACAGGATGTACTACGGCCTACTATTCTTCCAGTAAAAGTTTGATGAAATGTATGTCAACCTAAACCATCTTTTAACAATGACATATTTATACAAAGTAAGTGAAGACTAACAAATCCCAAAAAATAGACACATCCTTTGCACTGAATGAGCTCATTCAGTCAAAAAGATATTATACTACAGCCAGTGAGTTTAGGTGTCGACCATTTAGGAAAAAAAATACAACCATATAGGACAATACCAGGTTTTTCTGTGAATGAACACTTAAAAATAAAATTTTTAGAAACAGCACACAAAAGTCATACAAACAGTACCCTCTGAATGTTTGTATTTTCACTCCTACTTCAAACTTTATTAGGAAGACGAGAGACCAAGATATTAAAGGACTGCATGGCTTCAGAAAGGGGTGGGTTAAGAGACTTAAAACAGATGAAGACAGTTAACAAGATGAGCAAGATACTCTGTGAAAGGTATAAAAAATGTGGCCCGGCCAGTGTGGTTCAGTGGTTGAATGCCAACCTTAGAACCAGGAGGTCATGGTTCAGTTCCCGGTCAGGGCACATGCCCAGGTTGCATTGCTTGATTCTCAGTAGGGGGTATGCAGGAGGCAGCCAATGATTCTCTCTCATCATTGATGTTTCTATCTCTCTCTCCCTCTCCCTTTCCTCTCTGAAATCAATAAAAATATATATTTTTTAAATGTGGAGCACTATAAAATTTAGCTGATGTTTCACAGGGTTTTTGTCTATATTCACGTCCTGAATACTCTAACATCAAAGCATTAAGAAGCCCTAATAGTTGGGATACTTAAAATGATGCTTAGAAAAAAGATAATACTGAGTGAGGCCAGAATTTGGCAACATGTATCAGTGGAATGAGTTGAACCTCCCATGTCATCTCTGTGTAATTTCCCCCTCAATCCCTGTAGATGCTGAAGATCACAAGTTAATGGTTTTATCCTTGAGGTATTTGATTCAAAATATGCCTTGCACACAAAGGGCCATGGAATTATGTTCATAATGACAATTATTTTTTCACTAAAATACTGTAAAAGCTACAAAAGGATAATTTGCCCTAAGAGGTAAGAGCACCTTCTGTCTACAGCAACCAGGCTGGACAATTTTTCTAGTGTTCTTAAGTCTCAACATTTTGCCACTCAACAAAATCATGATGCACAAGTACAGGACTTATTCTTTTCCCTTACAGCAATATGTTTCATTAAATTCCAGAGTTTCCATAACAGTGAGATAGGAGGTCTGCCTTTCCCTACATCGTCTCTTTGTACCATGGGTGACCTAGCAAGGAAAAAAGGATAACAGACAGAGCATGGTGGCCACCACTGTTTCTGCCACTATGACTCACATTCTTTACATACACAGGGCAAGACAGCCTCCATCACTAGAGGAACTTTTAGAGGAGCAGTTCATATTCATATTTCATGTGTGCATGTGTTTAATGGAGTATGGAATTCATTGGAAATAGGGAAGAATATCTTCAGAATATGTCACTGAAATAACACAGATAAGAAAAAACAGACAAAGGTGAAAGTGACAAAAAATAAGGAACAAACTGGGACAATGAAGAGAAAGGTATGTGGAAATAAGGAACACAGACCACTTATGAATGGGAAATATAATAATATAATAATAGAAAATATAATAATGGAAAATAGACATTACCTGGTACTCCCCAAACTCCCCCCGCGGCCCAACCAACCTGAAAAAAACAGCCCTTGTTATTGAAAAGATAAGATACAGCTATAAGGTGGATACTTTGGTACCTCATCCCTGATAAGTTTAGTATCAAAGTTTTTTAATTATTTTATTTTTTAAAATAAGATTAAAGAATTAACCTTCAAAATTAGTCTGTCTCCCTGGCTTTTGCCAGTTAACTTTTAATAATCATTTCATAAAAATTTTGTAGTTTATCCAGTGTATCCTCAATAACTTAAATTTTTAAAAAGGAAGATTTTTATGGATACATTTCTATGCATATTTCTCCCATTTTTTATGGTGAATTGGAAGGAAAATAAGTAGTAATAACTAAAAATGGCATTCCAGGTTTTTTTTAAAAAATTGATTTTTATAAGCATTGATCTAAATGTTTTTGGCATATACCAAATTTGAGGTTAAAAACAATCTATCAAAACTAGTAATAAAAATAATTTTCCAGTACTGCAATTACATAAACTCTTAAAATTATTATTTTTTAAAATAACCATTTTAAAAATGGATTACATTGGAAGCATGTTTTTCATATAAGTTCCAAAACTCTGACTTTGGTTATCTTGGTCTATAACTTGTAGAACATGTTAGAGAAAGAAATGGTTTGTATTTTCACATAACCATCCATCTGGCCATTTGATTCTCAAAACAACAATTAGATTGAGTAATTTTGCATTTGTATTGTTTTTAAGCTTAACTACAACATACATTTTTAATTTAAAAAAAAATTAGTCTATCCAGCAATTGCACCGAGGTGGGTGGAGGTGTTGAACCAGCTAGGAGGACCAAATGAGAAGCCTAGAAACAGGCTTCTTTTAGAAATAAACAAGTATAGAAACAGAAAGGATGAGAAGTTTCAAAGAAGAAAATTAAGACTCACTGTTTAGCAGGAAAGAAGTACACAATTATTTTGTCCCCAAAGGAATGCCAGTTCTTAACAAAATAAATAAAATGAAAGGTCTTTTTTGGACTTTTAACCTAAAGATGAAGAATATATGGTTAGCTAATAATAGCAGACAGTTCATGCAGCTATGTAAATAAGAAAGGAAAGCAATATTGCACTAAAAAGGGGAACCTTGCAGGAATAGTCCACCTTTTTCATTGACTCAACGTACCCAGCCATTTCCTATATGCGTTGGCAAACCTGGCCTGCTCTACATTCCGGCAAGTGGACAATACTTGATCGATGAACCTGTGTTCCATTTCCAGGCCTACGGAATCTAAAGCTGGGGTCCGCTTCAGGCGTTTTGTTTCCTGGGAATAGCCTTGCTTGCTTGAGTCACTCAATCCATCCACTTCCATTGCCTGAGCCGTGCGAGGGCCTGTTGGGATGTGGTGCAAGTCACTTGAAGTCCCCACAGGGCTGTCTGCAGTTGACAACTGGGTCACACTGTGAGGAAAACTACCACGTAAGTGATGCTGAAGGTAGAAAACATGCCGCCTGTGAAAAGGGAGGGAGTGGGGGGGAATAGAGAAAAGAAGATCACATCGCAAGGTCAAGGTTTTCAAGGAAAACAAAAAACTAAGTTGATAATTTCAAAACATACAGTACTCAGTTCACTGCTCCATTCATAACCCAGACTTATCTGGCAAAAGGAGGAATAATAGTTATGATGAAGTCTCTGGGTATATTACTAGCCTTACAAGTCCAGATTACCGGTTTGTGAGAAAGGTTTTTAAATAGCATTAACTGAGATGATGGCAATCACTTCAAGTTCTATTCTTTGTAAACTGTAATACAAAACCAAAATTAGGTCTTAGCCCAATCTCTGCAATAAATTAAAATACAAACCTTGTTGATATCCCAAAAGACAAGAGATTCTGAAACAAAGGGATTAAATAGCTCCTCTAGAGGCTTAGTCCATGGCCTCTAGCCAATACTTTCTTTAATAAGAACAATCTACTGCAGTTGGTCTTATGTAGAAACCATGTGAGCTTCTCCTAAATACATCACTCAATCTCATTAAAAATCCACATGCATTAGGGATGTGCTGGGCTCCGAGTGAAGTATGTTACAAGACACAGTTGCTATTCTTCCTCTAAGGAGAGCAGGTCTCCTGCCCTTAGAATCATGTGGATTTATTTATTGAAAATGAAGATCCATGTGCCTAATCTCCAAAAATCTGACGCAGTGGGATGCACATCTACTCTACACAATATGGTAAACTATATAGGTTCCAGGTCATTGTATCTCATCATCACATCAGCAATCTAAGCCCTTAAAAAGATAATACTATCCATTTTCCCAGCATATCCTGGAGTAAACAGGGAACACATACCCACCATATAGAGGACACAACTTAAAGGACAGATAAACTTCCTTGGGGCAATGAATCTGTAGTAGAACACTAGCTTGTAGATAGATAGGCCGTCCCAATTATCTCTTCTCCCCACTCCCACCCCAAACTAACTCCAATTAATCTTTACATGAACAAAGACAGTTTCTGCTCCATTAATCTAGCTCTCTCTCAAACACAAATAGATTTTTAAAATTCCCTGAGCCTTGTTATTAATATGCCTAAATATAAAGCAACAAAAAAATCTGTAACATCAAAATGACATAAGTCAAGATCTGTCTTCTCTCTTGAAAATGTGGAATAGGAGTGTCTTGTTTTTAAGAGAAAAGAAAATTCTATATTTATGTAAGTGCCAAAGAGGGGAGATTATCTTCCATCTTCTAACTATATTTAGACTGGAAAAAGGAGACAAATCTCAATTAATTTTAAAAATATAAAAACATTTAAAATTCCTATCTCCTACCTAGCACAGGCAAGTCTTTTGTCTACAAACAGAATCCTATGACCTGAAGTAGAATTTGCATTTGTAAAGATGAAGATGCCTCCAATTAGATGATCCAAAATAAATCACGGATTCCCATACCTGGACTTCATTCCAACATGAAGTTACTTTACTGTCAAATGTGCTCAGAAGTCAAATTATGAAGTTCCTAACGCTCTCTCAGAACTTTCTAAAATCGTGTTACATACCCCAAGTATAGTTTACTTAAACACACACACACACCACAAAAGACAGAGTGTCAAAGAGATTATACTTAACTAGAGGCCCGGTGCACTACATTCGTTCACTGGGGTGGGGTCCCTCAGCCCGGCCTGCGCCCTCTGGCAGCCCGGAACCCCTCGCTCCTTACCGCCCGCCTGCTTGCCGCTCTTTACTGCTTGGCTTGCTGCTCCTTAGCACTGCCACGGAGGTGGGAGAGGCTCCCGCCACCGCCACTGTGCTCGCCAGCCGTGACCCTGGCTTTTAGCTGAGCAGCGCTCCCCCTGTGGGAGTGCACTGACCACCAGGGGGCAGCTCCTGCATTGAGTATCTGCCCCCTGGTGGTCAGTGCGCATCATAGTGACCGGTCGTTCTGGTTGTTCCGCCATAATGGTAGCTTAGGCTTTTATTATATAGATAATGGTCTGAAGCATAAAGTTTAGCTAGTCTCGGTGACTAATGAATGGTCTAACTGTATATCCTATTTCCCTGTTAGGATTTTTTCCTTTATATTAAAAAAAAAAATGGCAGTGCTGCATCCCAGATATGCTAAATATCAGTATCTCCAAGGAAGGTGTGCAGAAACTTTTGTTTTTTTGTTTGGAAGTAACATATTATTCTGTTGTACAGTCAAAGGTGAATACCACCATGCTAAGCTGTAGGCAAACATCTACACGAGGAAAACAATTATTGATGATCGTGAGGAGGATATGGTTACACAAACTCCTCCAAATCACTGAGGCAAAGTTCCACAAGCAGATCACATGTTCACCCATGCAGGCAGGCATCAGATGCAAGACCTCTGTAGGTCTCATAAGGACACACACAGCTTCATGAAAGAAATTAATTTTCCCTTCTCTTACCTATGACACCAAAGGGTTTCATGTCCTGGGTAGGAATCAATAAGATCAGTGGTGAATTCAACTTCTTCCTCTAGAAGATGGGGAATATTTATCCTTGGTTCCTCTGTGGAAGCTGCTGCTGCTTCATCTTGTGGAAGAAGTAGGGCTGGCTCACTTCTCAAAGGGTTTTGCTCCAACACAGAACTGTCTTTCACAGTTTGGCTAGTCAAAGACTTCAGCAAAAACTGGCGGTAGTGAAATCCACTGTGGTCTGAAACGTGCATGGATGCCCAGTGTTTAGTAGAAGATAGTTCATCAAGAAGAATCTTGTAAGAAGAAGAAAGAAAGGTGAGACGAGAAACTTCCCAAGTTTTTATTTCTCCATTAATGCCTTGCTTTGATTGTCCTTTTTGTGTGTGTTTTTGACAATGCCATTCCTACCAATATTTTGTATACAGTGTATACACAGTGCTGTTGCTGAGCGGAAGCTCAGTAAATGCTAGTTTCGACATTCCCTTATAAAGTAATTGGAGATTTTACACACACACATATATGCTATAGAAAGGAAATATAAATTCAGAGGTTACTTGGATGTAAACTTTCTTTGATATTTAATGAACCTCTACTATATCTAACTTATCACAACAGACTCAATGTAATTATTTGTTCTTCACTATAAGTGCCATGAGGGCAAAGACCATGTCTGTTTTGCTCACTACTTAATTCTAAAGGCTTGGTACAAAAACATGACTCATGAGTAACAGTAAATTTCAAGAGTTCACGACTATTACTTACTATTCATCTCAACTCACTTAACATCAATGATAGTTTTTTAAAGGTAGATGAGATGAAATTCAGCAGTGAACTGTTTAAATCTTTGTGCTATCAATCCTGCAAACTAAACAATTTTAAATGGAATGAAAAAAAAAGAAAATCAGCATTTATGAAAAATTTAATTATTTGGCAGTAACTTGAACAGCAAATGGGTACATTGATCTACCATGTTCCATCAGAGGATTTTTCAGACCAGCTAAGGAAAAAAGACATACTTGTCAACAGTGAACAATATAGACAACACAATGTCAAAAAACTCTTTTACCTGTTTTTTAAAGGTTCCAAGCAAATGCCTTCTCCTGTACCAAGATCCCTCTCCACTTCTCACAGTCTCTTTTCTTCCCTAGAAGAAATCTTTTCCTCTTCTGAACCTCCATACTTCTTGTGGGTTTCACCATATATATTATAGAATTTTCTGTGCAACTTTTTTATCCCATCAAACCCTACAAGTTCTTTAAGATCCTTATCTGTCCCTATATCCACTGGCATCAGAGTGGACATGTAAGTATTCTATGACTGAATGAATAAACAATTTAATGAATGAAGTGACTAGTACTGAGGGATAAGCTTATTCCCTGCTAGGATGGTTAAGTTATATCAGTGAAATGTTTTAAATCCTAAAAGAGTTTATTCATAGCCACATAAATTTATTATAGAGGCTACCTCTGGTGAGTCATGAAGAAATAAAAAACAAGACTGTTTATTAGATTTAAAAGGTGAGCAAAATAGAACCAGATAAACTTCTAGCTGAAAAAAACAAAACTAATCTTAAGGTTATTACATTATTGAAGAATTAGGCAGCAGGACATGTAGGCTATAGTACAACAGATTTTAAATGCCAAAGTGTTTTCCACAGTGGGTACACCATTTCACATTTCTACCAACAAAGTATAAGGGTTTCAAATTTCTCTACATCTTCGTCAACACTTGTTATTGTCTGTCTTTTAAATTTTATCCATCCTAGTTGGTGTGAAATGGTATCAAACTGTGGTTTTGATTTGCATTTCCTTAATGGCTCAGGATATTGAACATCTTTTCATGTCTTTATTGGACATCTATTTATCATTTTTGGAGTAATGACCTCTGCTCAACTGTCTTTCCTCCCCTCCCACCCTAGAAATGAGACTATTTTAAAATTTACCTAACTATATGTTCACTTAAACACACAAACATCACAGGGAACATGAAATAGAAAATTAAAACGTCTCATATCTCCACTCTATAGCATTGATAAACATTTTTTATTCTCTAACCATTTTTTAATAGAAAGCTAACAAATGCTTATTATAGAAAAATACCAGAAAATATATCCATAACAGTACTTTGTGTGTGTGTGTGTATGTAATACATATATATATATATATACATATATATATATATGTGTGTGTGTGTAGATATATATATATATATATATATATATATATAATCTGTTGAACACTTACAATATGCCAGGCACTGTTCTAAACACTTTAAAATCACATTCAATACTAATAATATATTAAGAAATTATATTAGGTCCATCTCATATTTAGTATTATATCCTTAAACTATAATGAACATTTTTCTTATCTTCCAAAATACAATTTTACTAACAACAAAATATTATAACATGTGATAGATTGGACTGTAACTAAACCCTCATTATTGGTGGGTTAGACTAGTTTTTCACAATTATAAACAGTACTTTCATCTATCAAATATCCATACTTAATATAATCAATGTTTGTTGAGTGCTTAGTACAAGCACTTGCGATAGCCACTTTATGTGGATTCTCCCATTTAATTTATATCACTCGATGTAGTAGGAATTTTCATCTTTCCCATTTTATAGATGAGGAAACTGAAGATTAGAGAGGCTAAGACACTTCCTCAAGGGCACACAGCAAATTGATGGCAGTATTCAAATGAGGTCTGCATGACCACTGAGTGGAACCTTTTGCTGCTACACCATGCTGCATCTCCCATTATTTCTTTAGCATGAATTCCTAGAGGCAGAACTGCAGGATTAGACATGTTGACCTTCAGTAAGATTATAGCAATTTCTTTAATGCTTGTTTCCATAACCTCATCAATTCTAAGATATCAACACTTTAAGAAATCACTTTGCATTTTCTAGTTAAAAAAAAAAAGGCCAGTTCATTTTATATGTATTTTTAAGCTGCTCTAGGCTACTGGTACTTTTATGATTACTTTCTCTGACAGAAAAAGCATGATCTCCTTGCTCAATGGCTTATAAGAGCAGAAAGGGGATTTTGCAATGTCAGCACTCTTTACTGAGAGCAAGAGACACCACAATGGCAGTGATGACAGGAAAAGCAGTCTCCCCAAGGGCAAGGCTGGCTGACAGCATGTGAGCCTAGGATTGTGAGCCTAGCAGTGGACTCAAGCAGCTGAGTCAACACACCGTCTTCAACACCAGATGGTCTAAAGTAACCAAGAATTTCACCTTGGCCCCAAGTTCCTGATTTTGTGAGAATGTCACCATAAAAGGATCATATCTAGGCAGGAAAGCTTCCGAAGACTTCACAGCTCACCTGGACTTGGCCTTCCTCTTTTTCCTTAACTCTCCTCAACCCCCACACATTACCAAGCCATGGAGCGAAAGTGACTGGCTCTAAGCACGCAATAGCTCCCTCAACCCACCAGATAACTTGCAATCATTCCTCCAGACTCCCATGAGCCCAGCCTGGATGAGGAGTAATTTCTGTGCTCCCACTGAACCTGCAGCTTCCCCTGGTTCCTGCAAATGTAACATTGCTTTGTAACTGTTGGTATCTGCTTCCTCAACTAGATGTTCAATTTCTTGAGAGCAAACTCTGTCTTTACACCACAGTCTGGGAATGACTGGGTTTCAGTACTATTTCATGAGCAAATTGCGGTGAGTTGACCTAGCAATCTGGTAGCCTGTTTCACCTACATTTCCTTTCTGTGTGGAACAGAGAAAAGAACTAAATTTTAGTGAGCCTCTACTATTAGGTGCCCAGTACTTTACACACATTAACTTAAGTAATTTTCATAATAATCCACCAAGGCAGAAAGTAAAGCTCCTGTTTTAAGATGAAAACATTAAAGCCTTACTTTCCACAGACAGCTAGTAGGGCCAGACTCTAAGCCCAGATCAACGTAATTCTGTCTTAGCTCTTTCCTCTCCATTAGGCATCTCCCCTCCTGAAGCATAGAGCCATATCACCTAGAGAGGAAGGGCTACTCCTCTAAAATCGTTGGCCTAAAATCTGCCAGAAGTGAAAACTCTCTTGTTTCTCTTGGAGGAATCTCTATCTTGGAAACAGAGAGGAGAGGGAACCTACGAAAGATGTATAAAGAAGGCAGTGGTGCGTAAAAATTAGAGAACAGTGTCTCTATTAATCTGAAAGCATTTTGACGTCTTTAAATTGTCTCAAGACTGGGAAGCTTTTAGACAAGTACCCTCAATGCTGATGACACTGATATCATAAAAAGGGAAGAAGAAATTAGAATAACTATAGTATGCAAGGAGCACAAAGATACCTGGTTCTCCCTCTGATGAATAATAAGTAATGCTGTGGCTAAGTCTAAGCCATTAAAATTCTCTGGTAACTTCCATCTCTTTATTTCTAAACTGAAAGGATTAGGCTGTGACAGTTTCCAACCTGGCTTTGCATCCAAATAACCCCTGAGCTTGTCAAACATACTGATCTCTAAATCCTACCCTCATCCAATTTAGTAGGCCTGGGGTGGCACCTAGGAAACCTCAGGATTTTTATAGACTCAGCCAAGTTGGGGAATACCTGAGTGAAAGCTTGTTTCCTTCCCAAGAGAGACTGAACAGGCAGCCAGCTGACTCAGAAAGTCACATAATCAGAGGCTATCAAGAAAAAAACAATTTCAGTTCTCCAATGCTCCGCAATCCCTTCCAGTTTCAGGGCAAAATGAGTTATGCTCAGTCTTCCTTACTGCTTAAACCTGCCTTTGTTCTGCCAATGCACTAGCCTTAACAGTGCCAAAATATGCTGGTGAGGAACACAACTTTGTTTTAATTGCCAGGACCCCCTGGAGGTATCAGCTGTCGTGATCCTCTCTAGGCTGCTGGGCTGCCATTAGATCCTCCTCTTTCCTCCTTTAAAACCCTTGAGGAGGAACTGCAACCAGGAGATTTAAAGGGCAGGCATGGAGAGTGCTAGGGAGAGGAAAGGGCTACTCCTCTAAAATCGTTGGCCTAAAATCTGCCAGAAGTGAAAACTCCCTACCTTGACATCTAGCTTGGCCAGGTGTTGTAAAACCCAGATGCGATGGGACCAGGCATTATAGTTGCTTGGGTATCTCCCTGCCGCTTCACCACAGACCTCCATCTCTTCTCGTATTAGTCGCTGTGTCCTTTCTGCAGGAATTGTTCCCAAGTTTCCTTTGGTCACAAAGGAAGGCAAGGAGGTTTCCTGCATCGTCTGGTAGGGTAGCATGTGGGAAAGAGAATGAGGAAAGAACATAAACCAGAGAGAAAAATAAAATTTTCTTGTTCTTAATTTTCTTGTTCTTAATATAATTTCCATTCACAGATAATGAAAATAACACCTGTGTGTGTGTGTGTGTGTGTGTGTGTGTGTGTGTGTTTTGGGGGGATGCGGGGGAACTGTTTTTGTTTTAAAGACATAGTTAACTTTAGCAGCATTTAAAAAGAGGAAAGACAAGAGGAAGAAAAATCTTTCTAAAATGTTACAATTTGTCAAAAAGAAAATGCCATCAGTTACAAAATGACAACTCTGTGAGTGAGTGTGTGTGTGTTGTAGTGGTAGTTGGTGGGAGAGCAGATATAATTAATGGCTGGTAAATGCTAGAAGAGGAATCATGGTTCTGTATTTAATTACATACGAATGCCTCATCCTATGTGTATTTGTTTGCAAACTAGAAACTGCATTATGACAACTTTCATTAAGCAAAATTTCCATATTATAGTATAGAATCTAGAGGAAATAAATATATTATAATTAGTGAGACCATCAAGGTTTTAAAAGGTCTTTATAGATTTTCCCCCTTGTCTATTTTTAAGATTTTCATTTGCATACATTTAAATGAAATTCAATAACATGTCTCAACCACTTAATGTCTTTAGGTTTTAACAAATATTTTCTCATAAAGCATTATTTTAGATTAAAAATTTCTAACATAAAAGTACAAGAAATTGAGTAGGAAAACTAATTTTTTCATTTTCAAATAACAATTTTAGTACTTAACAAAACCTTGCTTTATAAAATATTAGCCAAGCCAACAGATTGACCGATGCATATTTAATAATTCCATTCTCCTGCCACCATCCCTTTCCAGACCTCTACACACACAATCATATACCTCTGAAGTCTGCTATCACAATTTCCACTAAGAAAGAAAATACAACTGATTAGATGGTTTGGAGGTAGCTCATTGGCAATGCTAGCCAAAGGCAAGATTATAGCTAAGATATTTTCAACTAACTGTAAGATCTTAAAAAATGCTCAGAATTTAAGCAAAATTTTAAATGGCTTAATAAACTGAGAACAGACTTCTTCAGAGAATTTTTCCACTGACCCAACCAGCAAGCTCACACCTATCCTTTTAGTCATTACAGTGGTTACATGGAGTTCAAAAGAAAGATGATTCCAGACAGCCAGGATAGTAAAAAGAGCTCTTATGTGCACTTTGGCTATGTGCCTCAGGCCTTTAACCTAAAAATATTCTTTGCATTTATGGTCTTAGCAACCTCTGCTTACCCATATACCATTCATTTCAGCTGCACTTATTTTCCTTATTTGCTTATTTTAAATAACCACAACCATCACCACCGCCATTTTTACCAAGAACACAATTTAATTAATTATAAAACGTAAGCTTTCTATTTGAATATCTAAATGCAATTTCCATGACTCCATAAGAATGTTAATAATAATGGTTAAAATTCATTGAGTATTTAATGTGTGCCAGGCACTGTGGTAGTATTTACATGTATTACTCATATAAACTCAGCTATTAACTCTGAGATAGGTGTAATTATTATTCCCATTTTACAAAAAAGAAAACTGAGGCTTGAAGAGGTTAAATAATTTCTAAAAATCACACAGGTAGCAAGTGTTGGCATCAAGATTTAAACATAACTTGACTTTAAAATTCATCCTCTGAACCAGTATGTGACCTGGTTTCACACTCTGTGTTTTCTCCAGCCATTCTGAATCCTACGTAAGAATCCTAAGGAGTACAATAAGCACACCTGTGAATCCATGTTTCTGGACTCTTTGGAAACTTAGTTAAGGCCAGTTTTCCCAGATGTAAATCCTTAATTGGATTTAAAGTGCCAGAGAGGATCAGCTCTTTTCTGTAAAAGAAAAATAAAAAGAACCATTACTTTATCTTTCTATCCAAACATATTGTATGGGTATTAATATAACCTCATTGAGAAGTGAATTTCCAAGAATTTTTGAAAAAAGAAAGAAAACAAAACTCATACATGTCACACACAGTAATCAAGAATGTATTCTCATAATCTTAAAATAACAAATAAAAGCTTTAAATTGGTGGTGGACCTTTTAGTTATCTATTTGGAAGAAGGCCAAGGGGTTTGCAAACCTTACAAGGCCTGACATCAGTATCTGTAGGGCAGCTCCAAAATGAGGCAAGGATTGTCTAGCTTCCTAAGTAGGACTTAATATGGCCTGGTTCATTAACAAAAAAATACACATACAACTAACAGTATGATTGAGATGTAATCTCAATTACTATTTTTATTTTTGAATTTTCCCTCTACCTTTCCTCATATGCATCTACCTTTTAATAAAAATTACTCCTTTAAAATTTTTGCTGCATATTTTACTTTCTGATTAAAGAGAATGTGAAAAAATCTCATCACTTTCCCTTGAAAACTCTAATTTTTTTGTGATCACTAATTGTTACAAAGACTAGCTAGTGCTGAAGCTAAAAAAAAAATACCCATGGAGCATCCAGGGGTTACTAAGGTGAGTGGTGTGCTTTATTCCTCTATATGTTACTGTATTTTTATACTTCTGCAAAGTTTATCTTAAATTTTTTTACATTTTTCTCTCTATTGCAAACTATTAGTTACTGCTTCTCTCTGCTGTCATTCTAGTCAAAATTTGTAGGAGACCAGGGGACTTGTCTATGACTAAACCTTCACTGGTTAACTCAGTAATTGGCACATAGTAGATACTGAATAAACAAATGCTACCTTTCCCCTCAATCTTCAGTTATTCTGTCTGAAATGACAATAAATAATAATAAAAGTCATCCTTATAAAAACTACCATTTATTGAACTTCTCCTGAGTCAGGCACTATGTTAAGTGATTTGCATATATTATATAATTTAATTCTCACAATAATCCTATAAGTATTATGTTGAACCACGTGAAATGCCAATATTCAATTGTTTTTTGAAATAAACCTTTTATTTTAGAATTCTTTTAAAAATTGACAAAATTTGTAAGCATAGTAAGGAGAATTCCTGCATGCCATTTACCCAGTTTCCTCTATTATTAACATATTATGGTACATTTGTAATAACTGATGAACCATTATTGACAGATCACTATTGGAACCATGCTTTTTTTGGAATTCCTTAGCTTTTACCAAATGCCCTTTTTCGATTCCAGAGTCCTATCCAGGATAGCATATTACATTCGACTATTACGTCTCCTTAGGTTCCTCTTGATCCCTCAAGTATACTCAGGTATACCTCATTTTTAATGGCCTTGACAGAGTACTGGTCAGGTATTTTGTATGTTTTCTCATGGTAAGACTAGGATTGTGAGTTTTGAAGAGGAAGAGACCACAGAGGTAAAGTGCCATTTTCATCACATCATATCAGGGGCACACAATAGCACGGCTTGTCATTGTTGATGTTGACCTGGATTACTTGGCTGAGGTAGTGTATACCAGGTTTTCTCCACTGCACTTTTTGGAAGTCACACTTGAGTAGGAAATTATACTCCCCTCCTTGAGGGGAGTCATCTAGACAAATTATTTGGAAATCTTCTATATAGCGAATTTGTCTATTGTGTCCTATTTATTTGTTTATTTATTCAATCATTTATTGATGTCAGTATGAACTTACAGATATTCATTTTATACTCTGGGGTATAAGCCAATATTATTTTATTATTCAACTTATTCCAGCTTTGGCTCATATTATTTTTGAGCACTTCCTGACTACTTCCTAACTTCCTGGCCTTGTGAAATATTCCAGGCTCATCTTGTATGTTCCCTGCTCTGGTTTTAAAATCAGCCATTTTCCCAAGAAGCCCAGTTCTTTCTATTAGAGACTGGTATTAGAAACCAGGATCTGAATGCTTGGATTTCATCATCTTTGATCTACAAAAACAACAATTTCATATGGTGTAATCTAATATTAACTCAATTTTACAGATGGGGAAACTGAATTAGGGAGAGATTCAATAACATGATCAAGGTCTCCAAGCTCAAAGTGTCAGAACCAAAAATTAGATCCATAAAGTTACCAATTTAAATCAATAGGCCATGAGTAAAGGACCCGAATCACTGGAGCTTGTTGTCAGCTACTCAGCTACTCTAGTTGCTCAAAGATGTTCTGCTTACTCTATGTGCAGACTGTTGGAAAAATAGGACATTGTTATGAAGTCAACCTCTTTCATCAAGTAATTCACCAATTTTCAAAGCAAATTCAAAGAAAACAAAATAGGAGAAAAAAACAGAAGCAGCTGTCACTTTTTTCTATAACCAGATGGATTTTTAAACTACATGCATCACTCACTCTAACCTCAGGATATCGGTTCAAAAACTTACTCTTGCCTGTATTTTTTTTCCTAAGACTGAAACACCTATAAATTGAAGTACCAATGTGCTATACCAGCTTTTAGCAGTTTATAAAATGCAGTCAAAATCTCTCAATTCTTCCCAGAGTTCCTGCAGAAGAAATACACCAACAATTAAACATAAAATGTTAAGTCTTTGGTTTGCAAAAGATCGTACAGGGTTAGATCAGTTTTTCTTCACTATGTATTCATGATTCCATGTCTTCATATGTCAATCAATCTCACTAATACAAATTAAAATGTACTAGAACAGCCCTAACTGGTTTGGCTCAGTGGATAGAACATCAGCCCTCGGACTGAAGGGTCCCCAATTCAATTCTGGACAAGGGTACCTTGGTTGTGGGCTCGATCCCTAGTCGGGGGCGTGCAGAAGGCAGCTGATCGATGTTTCTCTCTCATCGATGTTTCTAACTATCACTCTCCCTTCCTCTCTGTAAAATCAATAAAATATATATTTTTAAAAATTCACTAGAACACATATCTACAATGTTTTTTAAAAAAATCAAAATTTCCTTTCTACTTATCTGGCAAAAAATTTTCCCAATAATCTTCCTAGAGTAAGTTCAAGATTAACTGCTATTAACATCACTGAAATTATTTTATAGAACAATTTCATTTCATAAGACCAAACCACATATAATAAAAATAGTCCATTTCAAAAGAATCATAAAAATAATCACCTAATTAAAATCTTTTATTCACAGATATGGAAACTAAATCTCTTGAGAAGTTAATAGGTTTTGTCCAAAGTTGTCTGCTAGTTAATTGATGAAATAGGACTTAAGATTCATATCTTAAGACTAGGTTCTTTCTCCTCCACTGAATTATATATATGTGTGTATGTACATGTATGTACATACATTATGCTAGTAGGAATTTTTTTTGTTTAAGGATTTTCAATTTCTCTCTAATGAGGAATATGAGAACATGAATAAAAATGGTATTCCCACTTCTCTATTACCTTCCTTTCTTTTTCACTGCATTTAATTATTTTCAGTGCCCTGACTACCTTACTCAGTACCTCCAAAATATTATAATTTCAACACGTAATCAATATAAAAATTAGTAATAAGATATTTTACTTTAGGGGCACTAAGTCTTCAGAATCTGCTGTAGTTTACACTTATAGCACCTTTCAACTGAGTCACATTTCAAGGGCTCAATAGCCACATATGGCTAGTGGCTACTATATTGGGCTGTGCAACTCTAGAAAACTGTAGTGTAGCAGTGCTCAGTCTTTGGACTGGGTCTCTTTTCTACCTATACCCACTTCTTTGGGTATCTCAAACAATCTCAGGGCTTTAAATACTACCTATTTTCCAGTGATTCCCAAATTAACATCTGGCCTAGGACGCTCACCTGAATTTTAGATTCATAGACAACAAGCTAGACACAAACCTAACATCCCAAAATGACTTGCCAACCAGCAGCCCCACCTAAATCTGCTCCTCTTCTAGATGTCCCCTTTTCAGTAAATGGCAACTCCGTCCTTTCAGTTGCTTAGGCCCAAAACCAGAGTCAAACTTCACCCTCTTGATTCTCTCACATCCAATTCATCATCTGTGTCTTTAAACCAGATTATTAAATACAGTATAAGCTTATACAGTTTATAAAATAGGTGAGAATCTTATGACTTCTGACTTCCCTGCCGAGCTCATCTTCAAGTTACCAGTATCTCTTAGCTAAATTATTCTTTCCCTCTTTCTTGCTACTCCAGTTACACTGGACTCCTTGCTGTCCCAGAACACCCAGGGACAATTCAGATGACTGGGGGCTTTTTCACTTGCTGTTCCGTCCACTTGGAATGCTCCTACCCCAGAATCCACAAAGACTGATCCCTGATTTCATGCAGTCTTTGCTCTAATGTCTCCTATTTCGCACTGCAATACCACTCTTTCTTTTCTCTTTCTGGCCTTCCCTATTCTTTTCCCAGCTTCTCCCCATAGGATTTGTCAACACATGATCTATTATATATTTTACTTGTGAATGTCCTTATTGCTTTTCTTATTATTATTAGAATAAAAATTTCACAAGGACAGGGATTTTTGTTTGTTTTATTCTTGGTTTATTCCCAGTGCCTAGAACCTAGCACACAGTAATTATCAATCAATATTTGATGAATGAAAAAAAAAGTTGTCAAGAATTGTGTGGATTAAATAAGATAATGTATAAAGTTGTAGTATGGTCCTTGGAATATAGTAGCCACTCATAAATATTAGTCTATTCCCTACTGCTGTGGTGCTTTCCATAAAAGAAAATGAGAATTATAAAATTAAATATATTTTGAAGCTATATAACTCAATCTTTATAGCTGATCATTAATTATTCAAAAGACAATTTAAAAAAGACATATCGTAAAAGTTACCTAAAATTTTAAAAATCAGTTAAATACAAAATTCAGCAGGTATTAAAAAATACTAACTCAGAATATAACCTTGCTTAAAATTCACAGAAAATTAAATGAAGATGCTGGCCAGTTTGGCTCAGTGGATAGAGCATCGGCCTGCAGACCAAAGGGTCCCAGATTCAATTCTGGTCAAGGGCACATACCTTGGTTGCAGGCTCCTCTCCAGCCCAGGCCTCGTGCAGGAGGCAACCAATCGATGTGTTTTGCTCACATCGACGTTTCTCTCTGTCTTTCCCTCTCTCTTCCACTCTCCCTAAAAATAAAAAAATCAATGGAAGAATATCCTTGGGTGAGGATTAACAAAAAAATAAAAATAAATAAAGAAAAGAAAATTAAATGAAGTCTTTTCTCTATAGAAAAATTAAAATGTATTCACAATGTTCATTGAGACTTCACTTTTATTTATCTACTATGTTCATTGAGACTTCACTTTTATTTATCTACTAGAGGCCCGATGCAAGGGGCTTGGACCCTGCTGCCATGGCAGCCGCTTCTGCCTCAGCCCTTGCAGCCCTGGCTTCACACAGAAAGTCATCTGGAAGGACGTCTGGTCTAATTAGCATATCACGCTTTTATTATATAGGATAATTTGTATCCTGCCTTCCTCTTAAGAGATTTGTGTTAGTCTAAGGAACCACCAGTTTTTAAAAACCATAAATATTGAAAAACATGAACCTGGTCTGAATTGTAATAGTTCGATCAAGTATTTGTGTTTAAAGCTACAATAATAGAATTAAAGATATCAATAAAATATGACCTCTCTCTAAAACACTGAGTGCCAGAGTCTGCAGGTGATTTGCCCACAGAGGTCCCAATGTTAGTGACTAAACTGAGATTACAAGTTTGTGGCCTTGAATGCTCACCCCACACACTGTAATGCTTCTCAAATATACTAACCAGGGTCTTACTCATCAACCAACTATGCTGATTGCCCCTACCTCTCTTAAAAAGAAAGGAAAATAAAAGCAGGTATCAAATGGTATACTGTAACTCAACATGATGATTTATATTTCAGGAAAGAAGTTTACAGAGAACAGACATAAATATGCAAAAAGGGGCAAAGTGTATGTTAAAATTTTCATGGGCTTATTATAAAGAACGAGTAGAAGATGCCATGGACATATGGTTTATATTTCATTTTACAACTCATGGGGCTTGTGTCTTCAGAAATTTGGACAACTTCATTTTATCACTGATAAGAATGACATACCTCACGTTCCATGCCGTGGTAAAGTCTGGGTTTAAAAGCAGCAGGGTGCGTGTGACATCTATCAGTTCTAAAATAAAGAGAAGTCATATTAAAAACAAATAGTCCTATCCTTTAAAGCTCGGCTTCTCTTTAAGGTCTTTATTTTATTTTATATAGAAATATATGCTCACATTAACTGACATATAGATCTCATGTCACAGTAATTTTAATGATAGCTATACCTTGTTCTAAGCCAGTGATGGCGAACCTTTTGAGCTCGGCGTGTCAGCATTTTGAAAAACCCTAACTTAACTCTGGTGCCGTGTCACATATAGAAATTTTTTGATATTTGCAACCATAGTAAAACAAAGACTTATATTTTTGATATTTATTTTATATATTTAAATGCCATTTAACAAATTGAGTTCGCGTGTCACCTCTGACACACGTGTTACCTCTGACACGCATGTCATAGGTTCGCCATCACTGTCTAAGCTGTCAGGGATAAGGAGATTATCCTCAAGATTTTCTTCTACTTATGATAAGTATAACTCTTTCTTAAAAGTTGACATTGAAATAACTTTATAATACAATATGCCTATAAAGAATAATCAAATCAACCTCTTCATTCTTTTAGTAGTTTCTGGTACTAATTTAATAATTACTAAAGAAAAGAAACACAATTTCTATACCACTATTCATTTAATTCCACAAATATTTCAAGAACTGACTGCAAATTTTCAAAAGGAAAAAAATAATCACTCATAATCAACTAATTTAACACAATTCATTCATATTCCCCTTTGAAGACTATCCTGTTTCACACATTTTTACATAATTATAGCAATGATATACAGTTTTGTTATATATTTTCATTCAACATTATTACATATGCATTCTCCTACATTGCTACAGTATGCATTTTTAACAGCTGTGAAACAATCCCATAGTTTAATATGCTATCATTTATCTTATACTTTAGGGTGTTTCCTGTTTGCTTTTATTGTTATAGATAATATTGTAAAAATATTTTAATACACATTTTTTGTCTGGTAGATTATTTTCTGTGGATATTCTTCTAGGAGTAGAACTACTGTCAAACAATACAAATACCAGCAACGCTCCTACTAAACATTTCCAAATTGTCTTCCAAATGTACTGTATCTATTTATATAACATGAATGTACTTAAGTCCCTGTAACTCCAATCTATATAATTATACTAAAAAAAAAATGAATGTGGTAAATAAAAAATTATACTTTGATTCTGTCTTAATTTATATATTTAATTTCCAATCACTAATATGAACTTTTTTTCATTGTTTACTATTTTCATCTTATGAACAGCCTATTCATATTTACTAGATTTTTGTCTATCATGGTCTTGACATAATTCCTATATATTCAAATAAGCTCCATAAGCCTATATTTAATAGAATGAAATGAGTAATATTTAGATATACTGTCTTCATTTTACTAAAACTGAAAAGAGAATTTTAGGATTAAGTTGATCAAGCTAGGGCATAATACTAAATTAATGAAACATATACCAAGCTCATATTAAATGCTAAGTAAATAAAATAAGAAAACTGGCCCTAACTGGTTTGGCTCAGGGGATAGAGCGTCGGCCTGCGGACTGAAGGGTCCCAGGTTCGATTATGGTCAAGGGCATGTACCTTGGTTGCGGGCACATCCCTAGTAGGGGGTGTGCAGGAGGCAGCTGATCATGTTTCTCTCTCATCAATGTTTCTAACTCTCTATCCCTCTCCCTTCCTCTCTGTGAAAAATCAATAAAATATATTTTTTTTAAAAAATAAGAAAACTGGTATAATTATTTAGCATTATTGTGTACCAGGCAAAAGTACTTTATTTACATTATTTCAAATTCTCACGATCACGATCCAAGATATTCTTGTTTCACTTTACAGACAGGAAAAATGATATTTAGAGAATTTAAGCATTTTGCCTATAGTCTCTCAATTAATGTGTGGCAAGATCAGCATATGACAGCTTTAAATAACTCAATTATACTACAATTGAAATATCTGTCTATAATAAATAATTGGGACATTCTGTGTTTAAGAAAAATAAATTTTTTAAATCTAAAAACAAGCACACATATATGCATCCCTACAGTCATTTTAAAATACTCTAGCAAAAAACAATCATTCCATTCTCAACCACCTCAATAAGAGATTAACATTTATTGTGAGCTCATGATTTCATTACTAATGAATATATTATAACACTTTATAAATGAGAAACAAAAGGTAGGATGAGAACACATTTATTTTCTACCATTATCTTTATTACAAGCATTACATGTATAAACACAATCCTATATCAAAAAAGGCTTATATGCAAATCGACCAAATGGCAGAACAATTGGTCGCTATGATGTGCACTGACCACCAGGGGGCAGACGCTCAACACAGGAGCGTCTCACGGCTGGCAGTGCAGCGGCAGTGGCAGGAGCCTCTCCTACCTCTGCTGCAGGCAGGCAGTAAGGAGTGAGGGGTCCCAGACTGCGAGAGGGATGTCTGACTGCTGGCTTAGGCCCTGTCCCCAGGGGAATCCCTGGGGGAATCTCCGGGGATCGGGCCTAAGCTGGCAGGCGGACATCCCCCAAGGGGTCCCGGACTGCAAGAGGGCGCAGGCCAGGCTGAGGGACACCCCCCCACCCCAGTGCACAAATGTCGTGCACAGGGCCTCTAGTATAGCTATAAAGAATAATTTAACCTCTTCTTTCTTTTACTTTTAGTAGTTTTTGGCACTAATTTAATATTTATCAGGGAAAATAAATATAAATTTCTACACCATTATTTATTTAATTCCACAAATATTTTAATTATTGACTATGTACAAAGATTAAACTGGGCCCTTAGAACTGAAAGAATGGATATAATGATAACTATGACCTCATCTTGCTCTCCAGAGATTACCCTTTAGTTGGAGAGAAATGTAAACAATTATGTAAGGTAAAATGAAATAAATGTGAACTAGAAATATATGCTACATTTTAGGGACCACCAAAACAGCTGCAATTAATTCTTACTGGAGTATCCAGGGAAGGCTATCAATGAATCAGGTGAATAAGGCAGTAAATGGCATTACAGACCATGGGGAAAAAATGTTTGGCTCAGTTGATAGAGCGTCGGCCTGCGGACTGAAGGGTCCTGGGTTCGATTCTGGTCAAGGGCACATGCCAGGTTGTGGGCTCAATCCCCAATGTGGGGTGTGCAGAAGGCAGTCGATCAATGATTCTCTCTCATCAATGATGTTTCTCTCCCTCTCTCTTCCTCTCTGAAATCAATAAAAATATATATATATTTTTAAATGTGAGCAAAGTTTGTAAAGAGGCATGAAACTCCACATATAGTGTACTCTCAAATGGTTATGGTACCATAGCATGACTAGAGAGGGCACGGGGTATTGAAGAAATGTATCAAGAATCTAGAACCTGGTCCCAGTCTCCTTGTCAGCCTGGCCTTCCACTGCTTGCTCTTCAAGTGCTACACTCCTCCTGGACCAAACCCCACCATTCACTAAACACCTCCTACCTGCCTACCTTCTCCTCTCTGGATATAACTCAGAGTTACCTGCTTGCTATTCTCTCTGCCAGAAATGCCCTCCTATCTCTGAAAAAAATATTTTTTTTTTCTTTATTGATTTCAGAGAGGAAGGAAGAGGGAGAGAGAGATAGAAACATCAATGATGCGAGAGAATCATTGATTGGCTGCCTCCTGCATGCCCCCGACTGGGGATAGAGCCTGCAACCTGGGCATGTGCCCTTGGCCGGAATCAAACCCGGGACCCTTCAGTCTGCAGGCCGACGCTCTATCCACTGAGCCAAACTGGCTAGGGCTGAAAAAAATATTTTTTAAAGCATCTTTCTTCCTAAAGACTTTCCTGACCTACTTGGCTGGAAGCAATCTTTCATCTCTATGTTCTGTGTGCATCTTACTTTGTTATTGATCTTGATAAATATTATCCTCTTAATGAGACTGTTTTTTGGAGGCAGGTCCTCTCTAATACATCTTCAAATTACTCATTTACTCAACATAAATGAGAAAAATATGGTCTCTGCCTGGGTTCAAATCTCAGTTTTTCCACTTACTGTCTAGATAACACCTTTGAACATCAGTTTCCTTATCTGTGAAATGGTGATAACAACAACCTCAGTGTTGTGAGCAATTAGATTCATTCCCTATCACCACAGCTGTTTGACAGTGGATACTCGATAAATGTTTGTTCATCTAAATACCATTGCTTCTTATCAAAAAATGAAAAATTTTTGCCCTAGCTGGTTTGGCTCAGCGGATAAAGCATCGGCCTGCAGACCAAAGGGCCCCGGGTTTGATTCCGGTCAAGGGCACGTACCTTGGTTGCAAACTCCTCCCCAGCCCAGGCCCTGGTCAGGGCTCATGCAGGAGGAAACCAATCAATGTGTTTCTCTCACATTGATGTTTCTCTCTCTGTCTTTCCCTCTCTCTTCCACTCTCCCTAAAAATCAATGGAAAAACATCCTCAGGTGAGGATTAACAAAACAAAAAAAAAGAAAATTTTTAACACGAATTTATCAAAGAAGTAATCATGAGGCAGATGTTCCTATAGTGAAACTGTCTAAATTTCTAAACTTGTAAACTAAACAACAAAAAACACACCTGGTTGTTAAGTAGCTATATAAAAACATTTGTATATGATGGGAAGGTCTCTAGTATTTCTTTTGAAGTCTATAATTTTTCAATCCATAATACTATCCACATAAACTGTTATTTTGTTTCTTGGACTTTCCTTTCTGTATTAAAAAAAAAAAAAAAAAGAAGTGTGACTCAGGGTTGTGACTATTTGTTTGTAATTCTTAATGCAACTCTCCTACCCAACCCATAAATGAAGACAAGTTCATCCTCCATGAGAGACTCTGTACAGCAGTACAAGACAAACACACAGAAAAATACCTAAGTCCCCACTTTTCATTCTGTGGTTGTGTGAAGAGAGAGGAAGACTAATCAAAGTAACACTTCCTTTACTACAGGGTCTCCCCCTAGCAGGGCAACAGCAGCTGTTGGGTTCAGAGCCCAGCCAGCTCTACTACTTACTGGGACGTTCTGGACATGTCACTTTATCTTTCTGTGCTAGTGTCCTCCTCATGTAAAATAAAGCTAATAATAGTATTATTCATGGGGATATTAAATAATTCAAACCCATAAAGCGTTAGGACAGTACCTGACAGTAAGCACCCAATGGTAATTCCTGTTACAAAGCTTGTATTTCCTAGCCCAGTTCCATAAACCATACTGGGGTGGGGCCCCCAGAAGGAGGAAAGGAATCTCCTGAGCTATCTGAGCAGTGACTGCTGAGCAGTGGGGATGCTTCTCAACTTCTAAGAATCTCTGGTTTTAAAGCCTATCAACAGCCTCCATCAACCATCAGTGTAATATTCAGTCCTAGGCCCTCTCCCCTCCTCTTTGACAAATCACTAACTCTTCCCGATTCAGGACTCAAGTTCAGACAGGCCTTCCTACAGGAAGTATTCAATGTGATCCAAGAGGCGGGGATGAAGTAGAATATCAGAAATGGGAAAGGGCCATTAAAGAAAAAATTAACTAGGTTGGAAATACAAAACATTTAAGGAATCATTCCTGAATTACATGTACTTTTCTGCTCCTCTTCCCCACTGGCTCTGGCTAAATGAGAGAAAGGAGACTACTGTCTACATGCCAGGCACTGTACTTAGTGCTTTACATATACCACTTCCTGTGATCCTCACAACAACCCTCTGAGACCCACTAGTGTGAAAATAGGAAGAGGTTAAATAAGTAAAGTGACTTTAGTGTATTGATGAACTGATTCTAAATCCAGGTCTCTTCCTGCAAAACAGATGCTATTTCCACCCCAGCACATTGTCTACAATTACTCGGCCCTCTTCGAGTGAGACCTGAACCAAAGATCTAAAGATACACCAAAGATCTCTAGATAAAGATAAATGTATCTTTATTTGTCTGTAGTTATTTCACTGTCTCTACATTTCATCAACTATATACTATTTTCCTTTGCAGTTTTACTAAGATGTGAGCTACTGAAATCCCTACCATTTCTTGATATTAAACAGATCTCTCTCCAAATGACAGAATACATACCAGCAAATAACTGTTTGTTACACACACGTCGGTATGTAACTAACTGATCTTCCCATCACAAGGAGAAAATGAATCGGGATACATTATATACAGGAAGGTAGCTAAATCCAGCTATAACAAGGAGGGGATGCTGCAGAACAGTCAGAGAAAAATCAATAAGCTTTCTTTGCTGCCCAAGGCCAGCAGTTATGTGGCAATGATCACTGGGTTTGATAACTGTCTCTGACAGATAGGTTTTCATGCATTTAGAAATAAATCCAAGGTCAGCTTGGATTGGTTAATTGCTTTTTCCAAAATACATTTAGGTTAATATAAGAGGCTTGAGATAAAGCTATATGATAAACTCCAAAAGGTCACTTATTATAGAACAGAATCACTGAACCGATAGCCAGACTAAGCTCAAGTCTTTTGCTTATCAAACTCTTGTTATTTTTTTGATAAATGTCTGTTGAATACATAAGGTGTTGGATAAAGAAAGACAAGCCATAATCCCTTTTTCTAACAAACTAACAATCAAGCTGGGGAAAATGTTATTTAAATAATCAACTATAAAAAAACTATGGTAAGTGTTACTGTGCAAGCATTCTGAATAAAGGACTCCCATAGGCGTGCAGAGAAGTAATTACTGTCTCCTGGAGCAGTCAAAAAGGTTTTATGGGTTTGTGGGTGTGGGTGTGTTTATGCTGGCAACCACAACAATAGTGACAATATAAGACATAAAATAAAAGCCTAACATGCTAAGTGCCCAGTCGTCCGTTCAACCAACCAAAGTGTAATATACTAATGATATCACATTGTATGTGGGAAACGTATTTATACGTTTTATACTTGTTCTCAATACATTTGCTCACCAAGGGTAAATATATATATATATTAGGCAAATATATATATATTTTAATATTGGCTTTTTTCTGTGAATTTTCATATTTTGTGTACAGTGAAATTTTTTAATTTTAAGCCTAAACGTTTCTTACTTCTTACTCTATACGTTTTATAAATACGTTTCCCGCATACAATGTGATATGCTAAGGCCACTCAACCTATGATGTGTACTGACCACCAGGGGGCAGACAGTCGACCGGTCAGCCAGTCGCTATGACATGCACTGACCACCAGGGAGCAGATGCTCTGACCAGTAGGTTAGCTTGCTGCTGGGGTCCAGCCGATTAGGACTGAGCGAGAGGGGCTGGACACGCCCTGGAGCCCTCCCGCAGTCCCTCCCCAGCTGGACAACCTCCCACGTCCCTCCCTGGCCCCAATCGTGCACCAGTGGGGTCCCTCGGACCAGCCTGCATTCTCTCGCAATTTGGGACCCCTCAGGGGATGTCGGAGAGCTGATTTCAGCCTGATCCCACAGGCCAGGCCGAGGGACCCCACTGGTGTATGAATTCATGCACCAGGCCTCTAGTAAGACATAAACCTGGCCTCAGAAAAAAACACAGAAATAAGGCAGTAGTACACAGCAAAGTCCAAGAATGGAACAGTGTATGTTGTGGCTGAAATGTATATCAAAGGACTGCAAAACTCAAATGCTTTCAAGGTTCAAATGATGGTCAAAATGTATGAAAGCAAACCTAGTAAGTAGCAACTGACACTCTCCCTCAGTGTCTGAAGAACATGAGGAGGTTGTAGTAAAGCTTGGAACAAGCTTCCCTAGTCAAGAAAAGCAGAGGCTGTGAGCCCCAGCCAATTGGCACCATGGAGAAATTTATGCACTGAAGGCTTCTGATTTTTTAAGTGAAGACAGAAATGCAGATTTCCATGCTAATTTTAAAAGTTCATCCTGACTTTAAGTGTTTACCTAATTAAAAATAATTTTTAAAAGCCCTAGCCAGTTTGGCTCAGTGGATAGAGCATCAGCCTACAGACTGAAGGGTCCCAGGTTCAATTACGGTCAAGGGCACATGCCCAGGTTGCGGGCTTGATCCCCAGTAGGGGACATGCAGGAGGCAGCCAATCAATGATTCTCTCTCATCACTGATGTTTCTATCTCTGTCCCTCTCCCTTCCTCTATGAAATCAATAAAAATATATATTAAAAATAATTTAAAAGCATTATAACATACCAAAAGAAAATATATCTGTGGGCTGGCTTTAGTTCGAGGACTGAGAATCTACAACCTCTGATACTGAATTTGAAGTAGAAGAAAAGCTATAAAAAACAGTCTAACGTTTGCTCAAAAAATTTAAAAAGAAACTGCCATTTGACCCAGTGATCCCACATGTAGGAATATGCCCTAAGAAGCCAAAAACACCAATCACAAAGAATATATGCACCCCTATGTTCATAGTAGCGTTATTTACAATAGCTAAGATTTGGAAACAGCCCAAGTGCCAAGTGTTTGATAGATGAACAGATTAAAAAACTATGGTACATTTACACAATGGAATACTATGCAGCTGTGAAAAAAGAAGAATCTCTTACCCTCTGAGACAGCATAGAGAGACCTGGAGTGTATTAAGCTAAGCAAAATAAGCCAGTCAGATAAAGACATGTATCACATAATCTCACTTATATGTGGAATCTAATGAACAAAACAAACTGATGAACAAAAATAGATCCAGTGACACTGAAGCGTGCAATAGGCTGATGTACTTCGGGGGGGGGGGGGGGGGGAGAGATTAACCAATGAACTTATATGCAAATATGCACAGCTCATGGACAGACAATAATGCGGGGAAGGCCTGGAGAGGGGACGAGAGCACAGTGGAGGAGGTCAACGGGAGGGAAAAAGGGGGATATCTGTAATACTTTCAACAATAAAGATATATATATATTGGGAGAGGGAGAGAGAGATAGAAACATATTTTTTTAAAGGGAAGGTTGGTAATGTAGGCTGGGGACAGATTGTGAAGGCCCTTAAATACCAAGCCAACTCTATTGACAATGTAGACAGCATGAATATGAAATGAGATGTGTTGTTTGTGACACTGGCTAATGGTATGGACATGGATTACAAAATAGCGATTGAAAATGGGGTAGACCAGCTATGAGGTAATAACATTTGTCCAGATGAGGAATAAGAATTGAAGAGCTGATGATGGCTTTTAAAGAAATAGCACAATAATGGAGCAGAAATGGTGAGAAAGAGGGGAGAGCAAAAGATGATGATGGAATGGCACACATGGAGATGGTCAAAGTGTGGGGCAGAGCTCTGCTCAGTTAAGACTCCAATGCTGTGGACTTCTCTTTTGCTTGTTTTTGTCATGGATTTCTCAAAAATAAGAATTACAGTATCATTTCTCTCCCAAACCAAATATGGCTATTATTGCATCAGATTTTTAAAAAAAATATCAGTCTCCAAGCAATTAAACAGAGATGCTGTGATGGTTATTTTAGCTAAACCATGGTTAAACTTGCCAGGCTATGGGTAAATTAAACGTTATTTCTGAGTGTGTCTGTGAGGGTGTTTCCAGACAAGATTAGCATTGGTAGATACAGTAGATTGCCCTCCATAATTAGGGTAAGCATCATCCAATCTGTTGAAGGCCCACCTAGGACATGAGAAGAAAGAAGGAGTAATTCATCCCTGTTTTTTGCTTCCTGTCTGTCTGCTTGAGTTAGGACTTCTCATCTTTTCCTGCCTCTGGACTGATTGAGACACTGGCTCGCTGGTTCTCAGGCCTTCAGACTCAAACTAAGTCATATCGCTGGCTTTCTTGGGTCCCCACCTCGCAGAAAGTAGATGGTGGGACTTCTTAGCCTCCATAAAAACATGCAAGCCAATTTGTCATAATAAATCTCCTTGTATACATGTAATTTTCAGCTGGTTGTTTCTCTGGAGAACCCTAATACAGAAAGATGCTTTCCAAAGATCTAAGGAATTCAGCACATTAATGAGAGCATGAATTCAGTTTGATTAAAAAGAAAAAAAAATGTATCCCAAGAATAAAGGTAACCTTCATTTATAGAACACATTCTTAGGGGATGCGTACCTAGGGTTTGGCATGATCAATCACACAAATACTGACATTTCTGAAACTGTTCCAAAATTGTCCAGTTTCTTCACTTGTCCTTATTTGTATATTTTCTTAAAAAACAGTTTTCACAGCATTTTCATGAAATAACTTTTTCCAAACATTTTTTGCTTTTACTTAACAAGATTTACCTCTGTATTCTAATTGCTTCGGTTCATAAGTTTAGTAAAAGACTCTTATGTTAGTCAGGATTTTCACATATCTTTTCCTGCCAAATCAGAAATTCGCTTCCATATTTTTACTGATAATAACGATACACAACCTGAGTTGTACGTACGACACTAAATTGTGCTGTCCCTACACACCAAACCAGTGAAACTGAGAACTGCTTCCATAAGGATGCAGGTTAGATGGAATCAAGCTCTATAAACATGTGAAGCTGCATCAGCACTCAGAGCTTAGATGTCAGCTATTCTTGTGAGTGCATTTAACCACATCATCTTTTGCCCGGGTCCTCCTGGGCCTATCAAGACTAAAACTACATGATGAGGAGAATTAGCAAAGCCAACTGTGCAGTGTCCATAAATGCAAGAAACAGACAGGAAAAGACTTGGAAGGGCTACAAAGAGAAGGCAGGTTGGGCTAGCACACATGAATAGGCAAAAAACAATGATCTGAAACAAAAATAGACTTTGACATTTTAAAATGTACATTGTCTTTTCTACAAGAGTATCATTCTGCCACCCCGCCCCAAGTTAGTTATGTATTGATTCAATTATACATTTCTGTGTGCCAGAAAACACATATAGGTGTTTGGCAAAAAAATAACTTAATGGATTCACAGGGTGTTACTTTGTACCTTAATGATATTAAAACCTACTATAGAGTGATGAAATGGAGAAGGAAAGAGGATCTAACAATACAAAAATCCTTACCTTTAAGCTTATGCTTAAACTTATACCTTTAAGTTGATGCCACAAATATAAACTATACCATAAACTTAGGCATAGCCTTTTAATTGAGTTTATATACAAACAAAAATATATACTATATAATAAAAGCCTAATATGCTAAGTCCAGTCATCTGTTCAACCAATTAAAGCGTAATATGCTAATGATATGCTAAGGCTGCTCAACCACCTGCTATGACGTGCACTGACCATCAGGGGGCAGATGCTCCAACCAGTAGTTTAGCTTGCTGCTGGGGTTTGGCCGATCCAGAATGAACAAGAAGGGCCAGACACGCCCTGGAGCCCTACTGCGGTCCCTTCCGGGCCCTGATTGTGGACCAGTGGGGTCCCTCAGCCTGGCCTGCACCCTCTAGAAATTTGGGACCCCTCAGGGGATGTCGGAGAGCCGGTTTCAGCCCGATCCTGCAGGCCAAATTCATGCACCAGGCCTCTCATATATATATATATATATATATATATATATATATATATATATCAGAGGACTAAATAAGTGAAACACACAAAATAGAAACTATTTCACACATTAAATAACCTTCAAATCAAACTCCTTTTCTACTGGTCTAAACAGAGATAAGTGCTATTAATCTCTTATGACAGTACTAGTGGCCTGGTGCACGAAATTCGTGCACATTAAAAGGGAATTAATTAGAGGAAATATTTTAATATTGCTACTTGCCCTTTCTCTGTAATAGAAGTGTCAGAGATGAAAGAAAATTAGTAAAATGTAAATGAAAATCTTCCTCCTGTCAGAGTCTGGGGCATGCCGCGGGACCCAGAGTCAAGTCCCCACCCACCTGCGTGCACCTCGAAATCACACGAGACCCAGACCCAGGCGGCCCCACCCCCGACAAGCCCTGCCGGGCAGGGGGCACAGCCTCAGGTCCCCCGGCCCGGCGCCATGCAGGGGTTGCAGCCTCAGGTCCCCCGTCAAGCCCCACCAGGTGGGGGGGTGCAGCCTCAGGTCCTCCAGCCTGGTGCCATGGGGGGGGGGGGGCGACCTGAGGTACCCCGGTCCGGCGCCAGGGCGGGGTGCATGGCCTGAGGTCCCCCATCAAGCCCCACCAGGAGGGGGGGTGCCGCCTCAGGTCCCTGCTGATCGCTTGTTATGGCTCATTATGGGAACCCCGCCTCCGCTGTGGGCGCAACCACCTTGTGTTATGGGAACCCTGCCGCTGCTGTGGGTGCAGCCATCTTGTGATGGCGTGACGGAGTGAGGGTGGATTTGCACATTACCTCTTTATTATATAGGATGTTAAGGACAATGCTGAAAGGAATATAAGTAAATTGCTATGTAATATCTTTGGTAACACTCCACAAAGAGATTGTTTTTCACTCACTGTAAGCTTCTTGAGTAAAAAGAACATATATTATTCATCTTTTTGTCTCCTACACTACTTAGAACAGCTTCTGCTATGAGTAGGCCCTTGGTAATGGCTACCAAGCTGATAATGAAAATTCTCTATGAAACAAAGTTCTTATTCAAACTTAGCCACCAGGCATATTGAGTACTTTTAAAGGTACTGATATAATGTGGGGAGGGGCAGGAGCTTTACAAAAACAATCTTGGTTTAGTACTCTCCAAAAAAAGTGAGCCCTTAGGTCTTACTTTTACTGAAAAGTAAACAGAATTTGTGTACATGGAGGCTTAATATCACCTATAGCGGGAAACTAAGAAAATAAACCAGGTGGAATGAGTAGGGATTGTCTGATGCAGCAAAGAGGAGCAGAAGAAGTGAATGCTGGGATGGTTTTCTTTTGATCATATCAGCATAGGAAAAGGACACAGAGAGCTTGAGCTCAACTGGGTTTCACAGTGTGACAAATCACAATACAACTACCACATGATGCCTCCATTATCTCATTTGGATTGCTACTAAAATAAGTTCTATTGTTTATACTAGAGGCCCAGTGCACAAAATTCGTGTACGGGAGTGGGGGGGGGAGTGGTCCCTCAGCCCAACCTGCACCCTCTCCAATCCGGGAGCCCTCAGGGGGTGTCCTACTGATGGCTTAGGCCCGCAGTCTGGCCTCCCTCTGTGGGAGGCAACTGAGCTGATCAGGGGAAGGCACCACCCCCATCACCCCGCTGCTGGTGCCACTGCCGGCCGCCAAGGTGTTTTCATCAACACGGACTCCAGTCCCTTCACCACACAAAAATGACAACTTTCTTTAGGCATTTTCAAGATGTCTCTTTCATAGGATATGACATTTCTGTCTTTCTTTTTTTTTTATCCTCACCTGAGGATATTTTTCCATTGATTTTTAGAGAGCATGGAAGAGAGAGGGAAAAACAGAGAAACATCAATGTGAGAGGGACACTTTGATTGATTGCCTCCTGCATGAGCCCTGACCTGGCCCCCGGCCAGGGAGGAGCCTGCAACCTAGGTACATGCCCTTGACCAGAATCGAACCCGGACCCTGCGGTCCGCAGGCCGAGGCTCTATCCACTGAGCCAAACTGGCTAGGGCAGGATATGACATTTCTTAGCCCCTCCAGCAGCGGACCTTCATTTTTTCCTCCAGAAGTGAGGTGGAAAAACCCTAGATCACCTTCTTAGATTCTTATTATGCAAGTTACCAAGAACACTGCAAGTGGCGTACAGGGAGCTTAGCCAACGAGCGGTCAGAAAAGGTGTTTCCTCTGCAGCTCACACACAGAGGCGGGACTGCTGGCGCACCCAGGCTGGCAGGCCCTGTTCTCTGTGGGCCTCCTCACCGCCGGGCTGCTGGCAAGCCTGTTCTCTGCTTTCTGCAGGCCTGTCTGCTCACCGCCACTGCGGCCCCTAGGCAAATCCTGCTCCCTGTCCTCTGCGGGCCTGCCTGCTCGCCGCCGCTGCCACGGCCCACAGGCAGGCCCTGCTCCCTGCTCTCTGCGGGCCTGCACCATCTGTGGCTTGCCTCACCGGGCAGCAGTCCCTTCCCGCCCACCCACGCGCACAGCCTCCTCCCAAGCCGTCGTGACTGTTACGGCGTCCTGGCTAATTTGCATATTACCTCTTTTTATTTATTTATACACACACACACACAGAATAGCACTAAAGGATTAGAAAGCAGAGAATCTGAGCTTGTAGCAACCGCAGTCCTCTTCTTTTTGGTCACAGAACACCTTCTTCAAATACAATTTAATAAATGACCCCTCTATATTAAAAAAGATAAATCAGAATTGCTCGATTTACTACTCGGTTTTCAGTAGGTGGCTTGGCACCCTGCTTGAGGCACCTCCCATAGAATCACTATGGATGTAAAATTTGAAAACTACTGATGAGTTCAAACTCCTCACTTTTCCGAGGTTACACACCTGCCCGGGCAATGAATGAAAGAGGTAGAACTAGAATCCAGCAATGCCAGCACCCAGAGAGGGTTCTTCCCACTATATTCCATGCTGCTTCCAAAAAACAAAGGAAGATGACAGAGTTCATACTTACCATCTTTGTTCAGCCACTGCTTTCTTGTTCTGTACAAAATGAGCTTGTTGTGGACATACGGTAAAAGGAACTTGACACACCAGCTCTCCACACCAAGTTTGTTTTCAACCAGGACTATGGGGCTCCGGTTATACCTAGCTTCAGGACATGGGATCAGGCCAATTTCATCTCTTAATATGTAAAACATAAAAAACAATTAAAAATAAGAATACTACCTTTTCAATCCTGCAGAGCATTTTAAAAAATCCACTAATTCCTATTTCTTAAAAGTATTATTTAGCTCACCTACTGGATTGGCAGAAATTTTTTAAAACCACCAGATTTTTAATATTGGCAACAGTACAGGAAAATTAGTATGCTATAATCCCTGTTGATTGGAATAAAAATCAGTCTAATCTTTGAATGGAAATCTGAAAATCTTTCAAAATTTTAAATACACATACTCTTTGACCCGTGATTCCACTGCTCAGAAATTATACTGTAACAAATTTTTTGAACGGGATGTTGACTGCAACACTGGAAATAATCTAAATGTGTATGAATATAAGACTAGTAAAATATATATGGTTTATCCATGTAGTAAGAGGTGTAAAAAAATGAGGTAGATATGCATACGTTGGTATGAAAAAGGTGCCAAGAGCTATGAAAAAGCAAAATGACAAATATAGTGTATACCATAAAGCCTTTAGTGTAATTTTTTAAAAGAGCTACATATGCATTAAAATTTTTCTTGGAAAGATACCAAGAAACTTTTGGGGTGATAAAGGATTTTATTTTTGTACAGTTTAAATTTTCTAATCACTTGTATATATTATTTCTATCTTTTTAAAAATGTGAACAAATGTACTTATGCTTGCCTGCTAATAAATTTATGTGGAATGGAAACAAATTATCAGTAAAACTTATTTTGTCGTTGAGATATTGAGATTGTGGACCATATTTTATGTTCTTTATAATCCTTTAAACTTAAAAAAAAAAACACACACTAGTAAATGTTAAAACACAAAATACATCTCAGAATTTGATCATTTTCATCAAAGGCATCTATATTCCTCAATCCACTTCAACTCAAGTTGAAAATCTATGTTACAGGCCAAGATTTAGTAAACAATATGTAAGGCAGTTGATTTACACAGTAAATGAACCAGCAAACATAATGTTTCTGCAAAGCCTGCACACATGCTTTTCAAGTAAGGAAATTACCTTCTTGCTTCCATGAAACATTTCTTCTCAAAGAGTATGTCCTTCCCTTAATGAATAGCTAATAAAATTTTTTTAATAAAAGCAGCTAACAAATAATAACATTTTTAGACTGTCTAAATAGATTTTTAAGATGTTCTTTAAAAACAAAACTGGTTTTCAGAGCTTGTGTATGACATTATCTATTCTGTCCCTGGGGTTCTCCTGCCAAGAAGACAGTAGTTTCATAGATGAAAGAGGAGGAAACATGTCTAATTATAGGTTATAAGAAAAGCCCTCTTTTTTTGTTAGGCCATCAATACAAATTGGTGGGAGGCCGTGGAACACAAAATCCTTCCTAGAAACTCTAAACAGAATAGTTCAAAGGTGACCTGGTTTCTACTGATCACTTCATTAGTGACACAGGAATATATATTAATAAACAAGGGTACTCTAAGGGTTGCAAGTCTCTAACCATTCTTTCAAGCTAACTTAACTTGTAAATATATTTTAAGACCTAAGGCTTTTGTCCTGACAACTAGCTCAGTTGATTCAGAGGTGTTCAATACACCATGTCAATACTATCTAAACATTTTATGAGTACTACTCTAATGTACTGGCTACTGTGCTAGATTCTGAAAATGCAAAAATGAACAAGGTGGTCCCAGATTTCACAGAGCTGATGGTTTTGCTGGGGAGTTGTGCCAGTATCTACACTAATAAAAGAGAAAGATGCAAATTGACCATACCTTCATGACACCCACCAGCCAATCAGGAGTATGCAACTTAACCCAACAAAGATGGCGGGTTAATTTGCATATGCAGGTGCCGAGCGGCCGGGTGCAGGGCGGGACTGACCCAGCCGCCCCGGGCCTCTGGGCAGCGTGGGAAGGCAGAAAGGTGGCTCCAGGCCAGAACAAAGGCAGAAAGGCGGCTCCAGGCCGGAGCAAAGGCGGTGCCAGCAGCCAGGGGAAGGAAGGCCCATTCTTACACGAATCTTCGTGCAGCGGACCTCTAGTCTATAATAAAATGTTACCACTTTGTCATTCTAGTAATATAAATAAAATTCTGTAGGAATAATCAACCAATGCTGAGAGAGCATCTGAGGGAGGTCAATGTCCAGTACATTGTTTTTGCATTTGTATTTGGTGATAGGACAACTAGCCACATCTAGATCTATACCCGATTAATATATGTTAGAATCTCTGATATTTTCTGGTGTTCAGGTTTTACTATATAAAGCGGATCATTTAATAACTAGAATAATAGTAAAAAACAAAAACAACCTCAGTTCAATTATTTCAGAAAGTTTATTCTGAGGTCTAATAATCACTTACAACACTGCCAAGAACTGCAAAAGTCAACAATATGAATGTTAGAGTAACAAAAATAAAAGAATCCTAGCTTCTGGGTACAGCCTGGTGGTTTGTTTTGTTGTTGTTGTTTTTTTTTGTGTGTGTGTTTTTGTTTCAGGGGGGGGGGTTATTACTTAAAATTCACAATATAAAAAAACAAAACCCTGCCTTGCTCACTATTTATACCCAAAATAAAATGCCCAACTACATGTACCTAAATGACAGAACAGAGCCATCTGCACACATATAAAAAAACTGCACATTGTTTTAGTTGGCTACTGCACTTCCAAGCAATAATTAAAAAACTAAGAATACCTTGGATACAGTAGGTGCTCAGTAACTGCTACTGAAAGGTTGATTATCCTTGCACTTTGGTGATAATATTCAAAATAAATAAAGTTCAAAGAGCATCACTTCTCGATTCTGCAAGAAAACCTAACCACTGATTTCCTTCTAAGGCAGTGGGCTCAACTCCTAGCTCTGTCAATGTGATATATAGAGCATGTCACTTGGTCTCTGTAGATCTCATTTTCCTAACTTTTAAAATGTGGAATTACATTATATGTCTACGTAAAGGCAATGGGCTGCTAGGTCTCCTCTTATCCAACTTTCAAACTTTAAGACCTGGCAGCTTTTCTCACGTAAGAATGAGAACTGTCATATCAGGAAATGTAAAGCACTAGAAAATCAAAAAATTCAAATTAAAAGAGAGGCAGTAATATATAGCAACAAAAGCACTTGATCTTCTGAGGTCCAGATCTCCGTTCTACCACTGACAGTCAATGTGAACTGGGTAAGTCACTTGGCCATCAGTATCCTCATCTGAAATACAGAAATAATACTTTCCCTGCCTATTATGAAGAGCAAATCATACATTGTAAAGAAATGTGGTTGCCCTAGTTGGTTTGGGTCAGTGGATAGACTGTTGGCCTGCAGACTGAAGGGTTCTGAGTTCAATTCTGGCCAAGGCCACATGCCCGGGGTTGTGGTCTTGATCCCCAGTAGGGGGCGTGCAGGAGGCAGTAGATCAATGATTCTCTCTCATCAGTGCTGTTTCTATCTCTCTTCCTCTCCCTTCCTCTCTGAAATCAATAAAAATACATATTTTTTAAAATGTGGTAACCTGTAAAGTGCTCAATCCTCACATCTACGTTTCTGTCTCTCTCCCTCCTTTCCACTCTCTCTAAAAATCAATGGAAAAATATCCTCAGGTGAGGATTAAAAAAAAAAAAAGAGCCTGAGGTCAAACTGGAAAGTTCCTTGCTTAACTGATACTGATAAAGTGAGGAAAAGAATGTTAAGTTTTACCGAGTTATTTGACCCTAAAATACAGTGCTTTGCTGCTTCCTAAAAATATAACAAGTACTTTAGACAGATAGGTAGGTCAGTAAGCTTCCAAATAACAGTGTGCTTGACTTCAAACTTCTATGTCTAGTCCCTTAGGTCATAGCCCACTTTTTCCCCCCCAGACAATTTGGGATTCCAGAATCATTTTAAAATTGGAAGGGACCTCATTTGTCTAGTCTCTCATTTTATCAGATGAGGAAACCGAGGTCCAATAAGGTCAATAGGATTTACCCAAGGTCATTTTGGCCAGTGGCTACATTAAAAACTGGGACTTCCTTTTCAGAGGGAAGGCAGGCGAAGGAGGGTGGGTGGGTAGGTAGGTGGAAAGAAAACTTGTAATGCATATATGAATAATACATCAACACACACAATAGGATGGTGAAGGCCTGGGGCAGGGGTGGGGGTCGGGCTAGAAGGGGTCAATGGGGAAAAAAGGAGGACATATATAATACTTTCAACAATAAAGATTAAAAAAAATTAGGACTTCCTAATATTTAGCTCCAAATCCTTGTAGCCACAGGAAAGTGAAAGCAAGCAGGATTTATATTAATTCCTTCTAGATTTCCGGTATTTGAATTCTAATTTTCTACTCAAGAAAAGTTGGAAAACTCAGGGAAAAAACAAGCTAAAAGTCATCTGCCATCCCTCTACCACTGTTATATTTGGGCATGTGACCTTTTTTCCTAAATATTTTATAAAGTGGGATTATATTGGACATACTCCTATAATCCTTTTAAAAAATTTAATTCACATTAATAACTTTCCTACTAATTAATATATATTTAATGGTTGCACTGAATGTGCTATAAATATAAAATACATCTCCAGTTATTTCCTTATGAAATTTCTTAGAAATTTTTGAGTTTTTCACTGCCAGCAAATTTCATTCCTTTATATTTATAGATTTCTAGAAATTGAGATTCCTGGTATTTAACAAGAATATCTGCATTACCAAGGTAATAGGATTTTTAGAGTTGTTAATATTTAGGATGATAATCAAGTTCTAATCTTTTTGAAGAGATACCACAATGCTCACTTTTTAGGTTACCTTCGAACGCTGAATGTCCCACATTTACTTAAAAAGATCGGTATGTCTCTCTGAGTGCTTCACTTCACAATGGGGATCCAGTGCCTTCCAGATGAAGTTCAATGTTCACATAACACTAATATTGACTTTGATCCTCATGTTTAGACAGTGTCTCTTATCTGTACTTTTCAGAAACATCATCCATCAACTAGAGTAGGCCCATTTATTTTTCACAAAATATTGACCAGCTTCCCTTCAAGAGGGAAGGATGGTCCCCAAATACTAAAACCAAACCCTGCAATGTGGAGTGATAAACAGAAAACAGCCCAAGGATTCAGGACAAATCTTTTAAATCTAACATTTTATTTTTGTTTCTCTTCAAACTGGAATTTTTTTAAGAATGACCAAAGGGAAAGTTAGCAAATCTTCTAAAGGAACTGACTTTGTGTATCACTGAAATTATATTACTGACCTTATGTAGAAAACATCTACACAAATTACAACTGTTTATTGAATGTGTATTGTATGCAATATTTTATATCAGGTTTTTCATACACTATTTCATTTATTCTGCACAATAATTTTATAAAGTAAGACTTTTAACCCATTTTAAAAATGAGGAAAGAATCTTGTCTAAGTCTACCCAACTAGTAAATGATAAGCCAAGATTCAAACCCAGGGCTGCCAGACTCCAAACCCAAACATTTTACAACTAACTATACAATTATTTAAATAAACAGATAAAAATCATGTGTAACGAAGGACTTGTATGCATGCATATAAGCATAACCAATGGACATAAGACACTGGGGGGTAGGGGAGGCCGGGGGATTGTTAAGGGTGGGAAAAAAAAGGAGACATATGTAATACTCTTTGTAATACTTTAAGCAATAAAACAATAAAAAAAATCATGTGTAAGAAGACGAGAGACTCTCTGGCTTCTGATTCTTCAGTTCAATCTGCAGACAGACAATCTAAAACTGCCTTCATTACTACTCCCTTCATTGGGCCCTACCCACTACCTAGGAAGGGTGTATTTTCTCTGAGCCAACTTTTATCCATCCCTCATAGCTCAATTTAATTATTTTCTCAGAAAGAGCTATTTTGACCATTTAACCTAAATTAGGCCTCTATCCATGCTTCTTATCCTTTGGGGCTCTTTTCATAATCTCTGTGTTGATTTGTTTAAAGTTCCATTAGGGCAGGGACCATGTGTGGTGTGTTCATCAATCTACACCCTGCTCCTAGTCCTGCAGACCCAGGATTAGCATTGCAAAAAGAAGTGCTCTTTTGCTGAATGCATGCATGGTATGAAAGAAATTAAACCACAGTCAGGATTTCCTACATAATCTGGTCCTACTGTATCTTTTCAATTACATTTGCTATCTGGGGTTAGTTTACTGTTCCCTGTGGAGGTCTTTGGCTCCCTATCTGAGATAAATCTTACCTAGTTTTCAAAGTTCAGCTCAAAACCCACCTACCCTAGAGCCTTGGCCAAGACATTCTATACCCAGCCTCCCTTCTAAGACTCACATAACACTAGCTCACCAGACGGCTAGTCCAGCCTTTATCATAAACCACTTTGCAGGGTTAATTTACTGTTCTTGCAGGAAGGTCTTAGGTCACCATCTACACCTGTACTGTGTAATACAGTAGTCACTAGGAATATGTGACCATTCTGTATAAATCAATTAAGATTCAGTAAAATTTAAAATTCAGTTCCTCATTTGCATTAGCCACATTTTAAGCACTCAATAGCTACATGTGGCTCATAGCTATCATATTAGCAGAACAGGTATAGAACATTTCTATCATCATAGATATTTCTGTGAGTGTCTTGAGTATAACTGTGTTTTATATTCCTTCCTATTCTACACTGTGAAGATGGTACCTACAGCACCTCGTAAACAGTGAGAGTTCAATAAATATTTAAAAGTAATAAAAAATAACCTGCTGGAGACCTTTGACATGACCCTAATTCCATTGTCAACAGTAGTCTTCCGCTTTAGCATAGGCTCTATACATTAATTTACTGTCAGTCCCTGGGTCAAGCCTTCAGTTGTTTTTCCAATAGTAGTCTCTAAGAGTCAACCACAAAAACAACATTCCTATGGTATTTTTCAGTTCATGAAGTGTTCCATATTCACCATTCATATATTTTTTAAGGAACACAGGGATTCAGGTTAAGCCTAATATTTACCCAGTGGCAACTAAGTGTTACCAGATATTGTGTAAGGTAATTTTCCTGTGTTCTCATCAGCCTCACTAGATCAAGAGGAAACTGAGGCTCAGAGAAGGTAACCTATCCACACCTACCACTAACAAAATCCACATATCAACCACTGTATCTTTCACTGTATCTCTGACTCCTCCTGGCTAGAGATCTCTACAAAGTCAATGGAGTTGATGTTGACTAATAAAATTGCAATCTATCTTGTGTTTGGAGAAAAAGAAAAACAAAAAGTAAAGAATGAAAACCTTGCTTTTTTAATACTGAAAACTGTAATTAGGTACTAACTTTCAAGGTAAACAATGCTCCCCCTCCCCCCTTTAACTAGAAATACAGCCTATTTGGGGGGGAGGGGCTAGATTGGGGAAGAAGTATAGACAATTTTGAAAAGTCCAAATTATAAGACATTTTAAAGGATGTATAGTAATATCATTGAAGATATTATTATTGCAGGAAATATGTACTAAAATATAGCTGAAGACTATTATTGAACAATGGGTTAAGCTACTTAATTTTTCAGCCCTATATTATATATCATTATTTCAAATGCCCATCTTATTTCATACTTTTAAATCTTGAATGACCCAAATGCTTAAGCGTAAATTATGCATTGATTGAGTACATTCACGAGATTTCACCATAAGAGTATGATTAAAGAAGATATTAAAATCCTTTATAAGTTTCAATAAATGTGATCCAGAAGAATTGGGATGTGTTCCAAACAGCACTGTGCCAACCTGCCAAGCCAACGAACACTCAATCTGTTTCTTCAAGTATAAAATACCGATGCTTTTCTAATCTACCTCAAAGGCAAGAAACTAAGATGATTACTGTACTTATTAGACTTCTTTCTAACCTCTGTTATAATCTCTTCAAGAAAAATAACACCAATGATGAGGAAACAGGCCCTTCATTTGTCTGGCTTTTTTTTTTGATGATGTCTCTCATTTGCACCAAAGCTCTATTTCTGAAAAAGGGACAGAAAGACTGATATACAAGGCATCAAAGCATTCTTCACAAGGCCCAGTCCCCACTATGGTTACTGCCAAGAAATCATTCCAAACGCTCATTCTCAAAGTGTCGGCAGTCACAAGGGGAAAGGAAGTGGACACTGCCAGAGGTGGCCGGTGCGTTTGGAGGCCAGCAGTGTTTTGTTTTTAATGAGGCACAGTTGCAGGTCTCCAACTGTGTGCCACCAGAGAGCAAGACATCCCAGGGCTTCTCAACTCTTTTATAAGCATCGCCCGGAAGGAAGAGAACGCTTCACGTTGATGTAGGTTTGGCACCTCTTTTAGGCAAAGAGGCTTAAGGGCTTAGACCACTTAAAAAGAGTAACTCGTGTGTTCTAGTTTAAAGAATAACATGTTACACAGAAGAGATAAAGGGAAAATAACACAAAACTGGATTCTATGTTTCTTTTGTGGGTGAGGGATGGGAGAAGAGCTCCACTCCTGCTTCTCCCTCTTTTGTACAATGTAGCTCTCTCTCTCTCTTTTCCTTTTCGCTTGCTACATACAAGCACAAGTGCCAGAAAGAAGATCGTTTCTCCTATCTCCCGAGTGAAACGGAGAGGAAGCAGGGAAGATAGGGCACTTAAATAGGGCACCGGGGTCTGGATTTTTAAAAAATAAATAAATTGGTTCATGTGCTTGCTCCCTGTTACTATGGTTCAGCTAATGCTAAAAAGTGTCGAGGTTTCATCTACTTTCCATTGGACTCCTCCTGTGCCGACGGACGCTCAACTCTCGAGAATGCTCGGTTCACCTTCAAAACAAAATGTTTCGTCAGAGTCCCTGTGCAACCTTGGGACAAGGGAGGCGAATGCCAGGAGCAGCCTCCAACTTGCTCTGGTTAGTAAGCTGAGAGGGGTCCGGGCCCACTGGGGACCAGCTGATCGGTGACCCCTCCGACCAGCGGCCGGGATGAGCCTCAGCGGAGTTGTGTGTACGCAGCACAGAGACTCACAGCGTGTGTGCGCCCGGGTCCCCTTCCCGATCAGACCGGGGAGGCGGACGCCCGGAGACGTCTTTCCAGGTCCCTGAACTCCTGGGAAAGGACCGGGGCCGGGGGAGCCGCAGAGCGAAACAAACTCGCTTCCCCGTGCTTTTCGGAGTCACTGCGAGGGACGCTCCGGACAGCGGTACAGGGGCGAGAGCGGCCCGCAGCGGTCGCA
>NW_005871079.1:423565-431561 GCF_000147115.1 Myotis lucifugus
GTCCAGATTATGTAGGAAATCCTGCTGTGTTTAATTTCTTTCATCCCAAGAATGCATTCAGCAAAAAGAGCACTTCTTTTTGCAATGCTAATCCTGGGTCTGCAGGACTAGGAGCAGGGTGTAGATCGATGAACACACCACACATGGTCCCTGTCCTAATAGAACTTTAAACAAATCAACTCAGAGATTATGAAAAGAGCGACAAGGGATAAGAAGCATGCTTAGAGGCCTAATTTAGGTTAAATGGACAAAATAGCTCTTTCTGAGAAAATAATTAAATTGAGCTATGAGGGATGGATAAAAGTTTGCTCAGAGAAAGTACACGCTTCCTAGGTAGTGGGTAGGGGGCAATGAAGGGAGTCGTAATGAATGCAGTGGGAGATCGCGTGTCTGCAAATTGAACTGAAAGACTCACTCCCCAGAGAGTCTCTCCGCGGCCGACGAGTACTTTCGGTTTATTCGGCGGTGCCCGGGGCGTGGCGCCGCGGGGACCGGAGCGGGCTGGTGGGCCGGGCCCTCACGTCCTCTCGTGGTCCCTAACAGTTGGTCAGCGTCCCGGAAGATGCTGCAGATTCAGTGGCAGGTCTCGGTCTTACACATTTTATTTTCATTTCTATCCAGTCGGGGCTGCGGAGTAAGTGGTCCTCAGGTCATCCCCCGTCCCCGCAACTTCCATTCTAAAGGAGTTGCCCGGTCCCGGGAGTCACCGAGGGAAGTTTCCTTGCGAGTGCAAGTCCTCGTGAGCTGTTTTGTTTTGTGTTTTGAATATATTTTATTGATTTTTTACAGAGAGGAAGGGAGAGAGATAGAGAGTTAGAAACATCAATGAGAGAGAAACATCGATCAGCTGCCTCCTGCACATCCCCTAATGGGGATGTGCCCGCAACCAAGGTGCATGCCCTTGACCAGAATCGAACCTGGGACCCTTCAGTCCGCAGGCCGACGCTCTATCCACTGAGCCAAACCGGTTAGGGCACAGTCAGTACCTGTGAGAGCTTATTTGCTTTATTTTTCCAGCTGTTGGGAGGAGGCCTTCAGAGGCGCTCCTGGCAGAAGGAGCCCCATTGGACCTTGTTGGGGGCTTCCTTTTCCTGCGTGCCAATGTCAGCCTCGGAGCAGCCGTCCTCAACCATTAATTTTTAAACAAACTTAACGAATGCATTCAAGGAAGGAATAGGAAAGAAAAGGAAAAGTTCTTTGCCAGCTGGATATAGGAAGTAGGAGTTCAGTACTGAAATATTTTATTTAGGTTTTCTACGGAGTGTGTGGTGGGCCCTTCCTACCTGCCACAGATTCCGCCAACTTTGGATAGAGAAGGTGTGGGAAGAAAAAGTTAGGTTGTTGCCGAGGGTACTGGGTAATTAAACCCAAGATGGTTGGTTCTGTATTGAACATCTTGTTTTTTCTTGTCATTACTCCCCGAACAATACAGTGTAGCAACCATTCGTATAGCATTTACATTGTATGAGGCAATAGAAGTAACCTAGAGATGACTTAAAGTCTATGGGAGAAGTGCATTAGACTCAAATACGACTCCACTTTTTCATGAGACTTGAGCACCTGTGGATTTTGGTGTCCGTGGGGATCATGGAATCAATCCCGCCCCTACCAAGAGACAACCGGACTTCATTTTCCGCAAGGGTTGGAGTCCTCTGAACTCTGCGTCAGTTTTCGTTTGAGAAAGTCAAGGTCCTGATAGAGTTTGCTTTTGTAACTATTTATCTTGCTGCAAATCATTTTTGTAGGGAAAAAGAGGATTTCTAGTTAATTTGGATTTTGAAATGCCACAATTCAAACATTATACATCAGGTTTTCCTTCATCCTTCTGTAATAGAAAAAAATCTGCTTTCAGTTCAGTTATTTTTACTTAATCCTTGAAATCTGTATTTTTTTAAACTTTTTTTAAAAGAAAAGCAAGCTTGTTGTCTGATGTAAAGATATGTGGAGCATTTGAAGTAGGGTTGATTGTCAAAGAATAATTTTGGGTGCAAAATTGTAACACATTGAATGAGAAATGTAAATTAACTATATCCAATAGTCAACACTCCCTGTAGGTATATTTATAAAGGATAGAACTGCTGTTTAGACATTGGCTGGCCATATGTTTTTAATAGCAACGAGCTAGAAGATTCACAAAATTGTAAAAAAGCAAGATGGGACAGGTTTTAGTTTGTAAATCAAACAAATCTTAACCTCTTGACACTTCTCGGAGGAGGCAGTGCAGTGAGTGAATGTGTGTTTAGATTCCCAAGGCCAAGGACAACTTCAAATATCTTAGTTACTCTAAGAATGTGATACCAGTTCTCAAATGTTTGAGTTAACTGACGTCTTCTTTCTCTTCACTTAATCAAAGCCTTGCATCTTTTCCTAATAAAAGTGAAAAAATAAATCCTGACTTCTGGGGGACAGAGTTCAAAGCAGTACACTCAGAAATATACTTTTTTTTTTCAAAGACTTTATTTTTTATCTTAAAAATTGATTAATTTTGTATTTCACCCTAATATATTTGACAGGGGTAAAACCCAAACTTTTTCCCTAAATCGTGAAATAAGATTGATATTCCAGAAAGATAACTCCTCCTTATACTTCTGTGTATCCCTCCCCACATACACATACATGAGCACACACCCTCTTTATGCTCATTTGAAAGGCATGAATTGTGTCTCACATTTTCTTCGAAGAGTTAACAAATTGTTTTACTCACTTATTAAGGATCTACTGTACTTATAACTCAAGGTTTTTAGAATTGGAGCATATTAGAACTGATCCAAACCCATACTTTTGCAGAAAAAGAAAACTGAGGTTGAAAGAAGTTAAGAATTGAAATTCATAATACTTTAGTAATATATAAGAATATGATATTCGATAAATTTAGCAAGATTTTCTTGAAGGACTCAAACATTTTATATTCAGGAATCTGCAAAATACATTTACTGATAATAATGAAATATTGCAAATAGCTTGAATGCCCAACAGCAGAGATTGATTGAATTATAATAAATCTATTTGATGAGATATTGTTAGTCATAAAAGTACATTCTAGCTAGAAGAATATATTACCAAACTCTTAGGGGGAGGTATATTTATAGGATAATTTTACTTTCTAAGTAATTCAAAGAACAAAATATAATTTTTATAACTTAAGAAAAGTTTAAAAAGTATATGTTAATAAAGACATGGATATATTTATTTGTTAATTAGCCAACTGTCTCTTATATATTTATTTATATGATTATAGAGAGAGGAAGGGGGAGAGAGAGAAAGAGAGAGAAACATCAATGTGAGAAAGTAACATCAACGTGAGAGAGAAATATCAATCAGTTGCTTCCCACATGTGCCCTGATTGGGGATCAAGCCCACAACCTGGATATGTGCCCTGATGGGAATTGAACCCACCACCCTTTGGTGTATGGAATGATACCCTAACCAACTGAGCCATACTGGCCAAAGCACCAACTATCTCATACATATTAATTTTTTTAGAGATTTATCGATTTTAAGTTGACCATGCCTCTAATTATTGTTCACATGGCTGTGAATGTGTTTTGACAATCCTTCCACATCTCCCCCTAATCATGCTTTTCATATTTTAGAAGACTATTTGATGATAGGGGAAAGGTAGATATGAAATGACAAAAAAAAAAACAAATACCAAAACAGCATATAAGATAACCCTCATATGTACAAAATGAATTGTACATAATCTATAATAATAAAAGTGCAATATGCTAATTAGACTGGACAGCCAAACGACCTTCCAGACGTCATTCTGGATGTCCTTACGGACAAAGCCATGGCAGCGGGGGCTGAGGCAGAGGAGGTTAGGGGTGATCAGGCAGGCAGGCGAGTGGTTAGGGGCAATCAGGCAGGTAGGCAGAGGGGTTAGGGGCAATCAGGCAGGTAGGCAGAATGGTTACGAGTGACCAGGCAGGCAAGCGGTTAGGAGCCAGCGGTCCTGGATTGCGAGAAGGTTGTCTGATTGCCAGTTTAGGCCTGATCCCGATCAAGCTTAAACTGGCAGTCGGACATCCCCCAAGGAGTCTTGGATTGCGAGAGGGTGCAGGCTGGGCTGAAGGACACCCCCCATGCACGAATTTTGTGCACTGGGCCTCTAGTATAAATATAAACTAAAATGTTAGCAATGGTTATCTCTGTATGATGGAATTAATTACTGGAGACAGTTAAGACCTATAAATATGCATTCTTTATATTCTTCTGGATGTTCCAGACTTTCTACAATAAAATCTAATGTATGAGTTGAGAGCCCTGGTGGGAAGGAAGACACAAAAGTGGTTTTAATGACAGGCTTCATCCTTTTGTGAAGAGTTGGAGATGACCTTATAATCTGTTTGCATCTTCACTCTATATTATTCTCCTTATATTATTCTCCTATATTATTCTCCTTATATTACTATATTGTTTATTTGAATTGAATATCATAGTAATGGTGGGACAAAAGGAGGTCTACAGTTGTGAGTATATGAAACAGTTTATTCTTGTATTATTATTTATTAACTCTTGTAGTATTTTCTTTTTTTAAAAATACATTTTTATTGATTTCAGAGAGGAAGGGAGAGGGAGAGAGAGATAGAAACATCAATGATGAGAGAGAATCTTGGATTGGCTGCCTCCTGCCACTCTGGGGATTGACCCACAACCCGGGCATGTGCCCTGACAGGGAATTGAACCATGACCTCCTGGTTCATAGGTCAAAGCTCAACCACTGAGCCATGCCAGCCGGGCTATTGTATTATTTTCATATGAACAACAGTAAACCTATGTTTGCCTCACCCTGTATTATGTAAGAGAGACTTTAAGTAATGCTAAACATGTGCTTACTGTATACTGACTATTATTGCAAAAACACCAAGCTTATTTCCCCATTAAAAAAACCAAGTGCTCAATTTTCAATGCTTCATTATTATATTGATGTTGTGACTAACTATATACTTATAGTATGCCAAGCCTCAAACTGATAACTTTCCTAAAATTTAAAATCAAAGAACTTACTAACAAAGAAATAGGAGAAGGGAAATATAATACTAGTCAAGAAGCCACAATGTCGATTTTTTTTAATGAAATCTTAAGAAAAGTCAACAGGAGCAATGTCACATTTAAAGTTTTTATTAAAGACCATTTCAGGAAAAGGATTAGAAATTAATATATGATTTTCAAATGATGACATTAAATTCATGAGAATTATGGAATGTGTTTGTTTTCCCAAATACAAAACTTCATATATAATCAAGAACTATTTTTTAAAAAGTCATAAAATCACCCTGAATGCAAATATTATCTTTATTATTATTCTTAGTTGATGTCTCTAACACTTTATTATTCTAAATGTTGAGATAAAAATAGGAAAATACATGTGAAGGCATCTTTAAATTATGAAGCACTATTCAATTACTACTGATTTCTGTGAATAAAGAAAGCATGATGAGTACAATATTAAAATAATAGTAACTAAGACTAAACTAAATACTAACTTTCAATATGAAACTCTTTTCTAGTATTTCCAAAGAAAATTATTGTACTGCAATTACAATTAATCTCCTAGTTAAAATGAACTTTTTTTAACCCAACAAAGTTGGTAAATGTTACCAAGATGCTTATCATGAAGATAACATTAAATGGCCATTTAATAGTGATATTAGAATCCATGGGGATACTGTAGTGAAAATACTAGGTTTTTTGTTACATAATAGGTATTTTTTTTATTGCTGAATAAATTATTTTTTATTTTTCTTAACAGTTATTAGTTCCAAAATGTCATTCTTTTCCTTTGCCCTCTTCTTCCTTCCTACTGCAGAGGCCAGCCCAGGAGACCCATGATGTAGTCTTCAGAGAACAGGAGAAAATGCCTGGAAAAACGAAGTGCCAACCCAGGACCTTGCATATGGAAACAGCTAGGGAGATGGGTATGTCTCTGTGATGCAATGAATGTTCCTCATATACTACTGAAGATGTCAAATTGTTGTAGGGATTTTCTTAGTAATGAAAATTACTAAATGAAAGAACTATCCAAGTAGGAGTACATTCTTAGTAGTTTTTTTTTATTCTATGATTTGCATATTCTTCAGTATAAATATGACAATGATGAAAACCATACACTTTTTTTAGATTATATAGGTTTCAAGTGTACAATTCTGTAATACATATTTCTGTAAATTGCATGGTGTACCACCTCCAAAAGTCAAATCATTTTCTATTACCATATATTTGCCCCCCTTTACCCTTTACCATAGACTTAGGTTAAAAAATCATAACTGAAAAATTTGAAAGGTATTTAAAGCTTAATTTGACATCTTCAGTAACTTCCTAAGAGTAAGGCAGGGCTACATTTCCTCTTCTTCCATCTCACTTCTTAACTTAATTTTTCGACTCAAAAATTATGTAATAAAAATATATCTTATTTCTCTGTTTTTTTCTTGTTAGCATGTTTTAAGCCACCTCTGCCACTCATCAAAATTAACAACAGGCCAAAATCACCCATAATTTAACAATTTGTTAATTGTTAAATTATGCTCAAACCTACATTACAGTATTTATAGAGACTGATAGTTTGAATTGTAGGAAGGAATACTAAAGAGTAACTCCCCAAGCAGTGTCTTTCTACTTTAAACACTTTAATTTCTATGGTAAGTCTTTCACATCACCATTAGTGTGCAAAAAAACCAGTGTAAAAGATGGTGTATTTAGTTTATAGGAGGAGAAGGCTAAATACCACCTCTGAGTGGGTGAAAGTCCAAGTAATTGTACTAATTTATTCCACATATTTTAATCAGTGTTATTATATATAAGACATGTGTTAACTGCTGAGTATACTATTGAGAGAAAACAGATATTATTCTTGCCTTCTTATGGGACCTACAGGCTGATGGAAGAAAAATACAATATTCAAATAAACATTAATATACTAAAAAAAATTGTAATTCATGACACAAAAGGAAAAAGCAAGATATCAGGACAGATAATAACAGTATGTGGTAAGGGCATATCTTCAGACAGTGTGCTCAGGGAAGCCTGTTCCTGGTGGTGATATTTAAGCTGAGACCTGAAAGGTTAGGAGGAACCACCTCTGTGAAAAGCAGGGGAAAAGCCTCGCCAGTAGTGGGAACAGCATGTGTGAAGGCCTCAAGGAGAACAGAGCTTGCATAGCATGTTTCAGGAATTGAAAGAAGGCCAAACTAATGATTATTTTATACTTTGTACATGTGTACATAAATGAGCACACAAATCTAATTTTGGAATATTTTCATTACCCCTACTGAATCTGGTTCTGATGCTAAATTTGTCACCTCAGACCCTGTTTCTCTTCTTCTTTCCTTTTAGCATGTTGCAAATTCCTGAAAATTGGACATGATCTATGGGATAATAGAAACTGAGGTTAACTAGGCCTTTAGTGAAAGGTTTTATGTCAATCTGGTTAGGATTATGTTTGCTATAGCTGAAGGTGTCACAAGATTCAGTTTCCTCGGGTGTATTTTTTCTCTCCTGTTTTCATAAATTGTCCTAAGAATTCCTTCTCAAATAGAACTGTATCTTGTTACTTTCTTAGTTATAATTCACTATTATTATAAAACTAGAGCCCTGTCGATGTACTAGTAAGGTGTTGTTGGAGAGGAATTGTTTTATAATTTTATAATGAACTCTGAGTCTTTTGTGGGCATGAGTGTTTGGGATGTGACCTTCAGAAATGCTTTTTGGCTCTTCTTCCCCTCTTAGGTGAGATAAGGAGGATAGATAAGGTGGCTGGAGTTGTCTTATTGCCCTTCCCTTGGTCATCGAAGATTCTGGTAACATCATTTCATCTGGAACATTGGCCCTTATTACAGAAAATGGATTTATTGTCAGTCACACCGTTTTCTGCGGGCCGGACGTGACTAATGCGGGAGGGCCTACCTGGGCAGATATCAAACACGCCGGCCAAGCATCCCCGTGCGGCAAATTCTCTAAGATTGCTTCTGCTTGGTTGACAATTGGTCTAGCTCTC
>NW_005871079.1:432107-459761 GCF_000147115.1 Myotis lucifugus
TTGCTCTGATGCTGAATAACACTGGTGTTATCGACAGAAAATGTCTAAAGACCAAGGTGCCTTTGAAGTTGAAAGAAGGCGGTGGCGACGACACAATATGTCAAGAGAAGAGTCATCAACAAGTACTACCAATATCGGTAGGCACTGCCTTCTCAGCGAAAATGGAGTACATGAGGATGCAATCCTTGAACATAGTTGTGGTGGAATGACTGCTCAATGCGAATTTTGCCTATCACTAAACTTCTCGGATGAAAAACCATCTGATGGGAAATTTACTTGATATTGTAGCAAAGGGAAAGTCTGTCCAAATGATATACATTTTCCAGATTACCCGGCATATGTAAAAAGATTAATGACAGACGAAGATTCTGACATTAAAAATTTCATGGAAAATATTCGTTCCATAAAGAGTTCTTTTGCTTTTGCTTCCATAGGTGCAAATATTGCATCGCCATCAGGATATGGGCCATACTGTTTTAGAATACACAGACAAGTTTATCACCGTACTGGAACTTTACATCCTTTGGATGATGTTTCTCGGAAGTTTGCTCAACTCTATATTTTGGATACAGCCGAAGCTACAAGTAAAAGATTAGCAATGCCAGAAAACCAGGGCTGCTCAGAAAGACTCATGATCAGCATCAACAACCTCATGCATGAAATAAATGAATTAACAAAATCGTACAAGATGGTACATGAGGTAGAAAAGGAAGCCCAAGCTGAAGCAGCAGCAAAAGATATTGCTCCCACAGAGGTAACAATGGCAATTAAATATGATCATAACAGTGACCCAGGTAGATAAAATTCTTCCTGTGTAACCGAGGTTGCTGTCATATTCAGAAACAAAGATGGAGAACCTCCTTTTGAAAGGGACTTGCTCATTCATTGTAAACCAGCTCCCAATAATCCAAATGCCACTAAAATGAAACAAATCAATATCCCGTTTCCTACATTAGATGCAATGACATATCCTATTCTTTTTCCACATGGTGAACAAGGCTGGGGAACAGATATTGCATTAAGACTCAGAGACAACAGTGTAATTGACAATAATACTAGACAAAATGTAAGGACATGAGTCACACAAATGCAGTATTATGGATTTCATCTCTCTGTGCTGGACACATTCAAACCTATTTTAAATGCAGGAAAATGAACTCAACAGTTTATTGTGGATTCGTATTCAAAAATGGAGGCCAATCGGATAAGTTTCATGAAAGCAAACCAATCTAAGTTGAGAGTTGAAAAATATAGTGGTTTGATGGATTATCTCAAATCTAGATCTGAAAATGACAATGCGCTGATTGGTAAAATGATAATACTTTCATCATCTTCTGAGGGTAGTCCCAGAAATATGCAGCCGTGATATCAGGATGTTATGGCAATTGTAACGAAGTATGGCAAGCCCGATTTATTCATAACCATGACATGCAACCCCAAATGGGCAGATATTGCAAACAATTTACAACGCTGGCAAAAAGTTGAAAACAGACCTGACTTGGTAGCCAGAGTTTTTAATGTTAAGCTGAATGCTCTTTTAAATGATATCTGTAAATTCCATTTATTTGGCAAAGTAATAGCTAAAATTCATGTCATTGAATTTCAGAAACGTGGACTGCCTCACACACACATATTATTGATATTAGATAATGAGTCCAAATTACATTCCTCTAATTAATTCCCTTTCAGTGTGCACGAATTTCGTGCACCGAGCTACTAGTCTATATATATAAAAGGCTAATATGCTAAATGTCCCTCCACCTGTCCGACTGGTCGCTATGATGCACACTGACCACCAGGGGGCAGATGCTTAACGCAGTAAAGCATAGAGAAATCATACTCAAGGTTAAAATCATTCTGAAAAAGATTGTTAGTAGTTACGAGTAGTTAAAGGAAAGGAAAGAAGATTGAAGCTTTCATCAAGAATTAACTCCTTTTTTTAGTTACTGGGTTGTTAAATATGAATTTATTCATGTAAATTTTGGCTCTGGTTTCTAGGTCTTATTATTTTTCTTTCATAGTTTTCATATAACTTTGAATTATGCCAGAATTTCAGCAATAGGTCCTGATTCCAAAATCCATGTCACATCTCAAAGGAACAAGAAGAGGAGTAGAAAACAGAGAGAAGAAAGGAGGAACCAAAGAAGGGGAGAGAAGAAGAAAAGAAGTAGGACATGGAAGAGGAAAGGATAACCAGACACTTCTCATTCATTTTGACATAGCAGGTGGACTCCCAACTTTTTTATATAAAATATTCAAAAGTGAATCCTAGGTGTATACATAGTAGATAACAGGAGGACCCTACTCCTGGAGAACTAAAAAGATATATACTATGCAATCTGTGATTAAGACAAAAATACTTAGTTTTAAATTTAAATAGCCAGGATGGTGTGGTTCAGTGGTTGAGCGTCAACCTATGAACCAGAAGGTCAGGGTTTGATTCCTGGTCAGGGCACATGCCTGGGTTGCGGGCTCAATCCCCAGTAGGGAGCGTGCAGGAGGCAACCAATCAAAGATTTTCTCTCACCATTGATGTTCTATTTTTTTCTCTCCCTTCCTCTCTGAAATTAATATATTTAAAATTTTAAATACAACCTTTTAATATATTTAAACTTGATTCAAAAATAATACAAATTAATTTTCTCATGTAATTAAAAATTTTGGCTCTCAGCTTATGTGAATGACATTTAGTAGAGTGAAGAAATGGGAGAATATGCTGACTTTGGAAGGTCCTGAGCAGGGGGTTTTATGGGAATTGAGCAGATTGACTGTTAAGACTGGAAGGGAAAAAAGATGAAGAGGTTTGCCCCTGTGGTTATTTTAGGTTTGCTGTCCTACTCTGGTCTACTGGGCAACCTCTTTAAGGATCTGATCATGCTAATCCAGAAACATATTAACTAGGCTCAGGTGATGAGATTCCCACTTCTTGAATCGGTCTGCCAGTACTTATCCTACAGAAAAGTCCTGTTTGAGCCACCAGGGTTGTAATTTTCTTACCCCAAGGCTATTATTGTGAAAAGATCTACATATATAAAAGCTAAGTGACCGGAACACTGGAATGACTGGAACAACCAGAATGACTGGCCGCTATGACAGGCACTGCGGCCGGCCAATGGCAAAATTGAGGGCCAGCTGGCCAACCTCTCGCAACATCTCCCTCTGGCCCGGCCCTGCCCCCAACTACCCCCTCCCAATCAGGGGTGGGGCCGGCCGGTCAACTGCCCACAGCCCCTCTCCCTGGCTGGCCCTGCCCTGCCCCTGATTGGCCCCCCATCCTGATTTGGGGGCAGGGCCGGCCAGCCAACCTCCTGTGACCCCTCCCCCCAGCCGGCCTGGCCCAATTGGCCCTCATCAGGGCAGGCTGGCCAGACCCACCCATGCACGAATTCGTGTACCAGGCCTCTAGTATTAATATAAATAGAAGGCATTGCTTAAGCCCTACTTCATTGGTTTGATGAAGTTTGAGGAAAATAGGAATAAGTCAAGTGTGTTGAGGATCAGTCATTTCACATTTATAAAGCATAAAGCTTATTAAAGGTTTTGAAGTGAAAAGATAGTATATGAATACAAAACCATTGTTATCACTGGTAACATGTACAGATATCTTGCCAGTGTTTTTCTGATTCAGACTATTAAGCTTCATATTAGAATGTGATAAAAAGATAGTCATTAAAAAGACCTTGTGAACAGGCAAAGCTTGAAAAACAGTGACTAAGGAAATTTCACCCCCAAAACAATCACATGTTAGGGCGCTTTTTCCAAATGATAAGAACAAAGTTAGGATGTAATAATAGTCATAGTAGTTGAAATTTAATTGAGGGTTGAACATTTATTAGGCAATATTCCACCCACTTTCAATGTAGTTATTATCTTATGTAATTGTTACAAAACTCCCCTGCAATAAATACTGTTTTATTCCTATTTTATCAGTAAGGATTAAACAAACCAAAAATTCCACAGAATATACTGGTGTATACAAAGAGAATGAAAAGCATCTGAATTTGAGAGTGTAAGAGTTAATCTCATACATCCCAACATGAGGATGTTGAAAGGATTTAGTAGATACAGAAGACAATAAAGCGTATCTACATATATAAAATCCAAGCAACTGGACCAATGGAACAACTGGAACAATTGGAACAACCAGAATGACCTGTCGCTATGACATGCACTGCGGAGGCCAACTGGCCCCATCAGGGCCCTGATCGGCCCCCAAACCTCCTGTGGCTCCTCACCCGGGCCGGGCCAGCCCCCGACCGGCCCCCCCAACCCTGATCGGGGGCAGGGTCAGCCGACTGACCTCCTGGTGACGCCCCCCCAGCCCCCTGCTGGACCTAGCCCCAACCACCCACTCCTTCGGGGCGTGGGGTCAGCCAACCTCCCGCATCCCCTCCCCCCACCGGCCTGGCCCAATGGCCTCCATCAGGACAGCCGGCCGGACCCCACCCGTACATGAATTTATGCACGGGGCCTCTAGTAAAGTTATAAAGAAGAAAAAAGAATTGTATAACAAAAAAGCGTATTTGTAGACTCAAATAGACTGTCATCTTAGCTTAAGGAACTCTAAAATAACAAGCTATCTTTTGCTTGTTTTGTTAACTTATTGCCAGTGGGTGTGTTGAAATGCTTTGAAATTTCTGCAGCACCGGTGCAGCAGAGAAAGAGGTCTGAGCTCCAGGAATCTCTCTCTCTCCCTCAGATTGGCGGCACAGACCTGACGTCTTGGTTGCACATTTTGTTGCTACCACTTCAAGCATGAGTAAAAGAAACACACAAGCAGATGATAGCAATGGTGGTCATATTTGGAACAATAGCTATATGCTATGCTTTGTATAGCACTGAGCTTAACACAGATCTTATTTACCCTTTTAAAATTAACTTCTATTTTCCTCCCATTACTTCAAGAAGAACTCAAATAGCGGCCAGTAATCTACTAGCACTTAGCTAGATTGGTTTCAGATTGCATGGCTTAACTGTGGCTGTCTGTAAAATAAGGACTTAGGTACCACAGGGGTCCACATGGAGCGATCACAGGCCACAGAAAAGCATTTAATAGTTATGTGTAATCAAATTTATGAAAACTTATCCAGAAAGGCACCTCACTATTTATAGGAGTGTTATAACAAATCTTTTGCAAACTAGAGAACCTATTTGTAATGTGAAATCTCTTAATTTGTCTACTTTTTTTAAAATAACTTTGTTTGTTTGTTTGTTTTTAAATATATTTTATTGATTTTTTTTACAGAGAGGAAGGGAGAGGGATAGAGAGTTAGAAACATTGATGAGAGAGAAACATCGATCAGCTGCCTCCTGCACACTCCCTACTGAGTATGTGCCCGCAACCAAGGTACATGCCCTTGACAGGAATCAAACCTGGGATCTTTGAGTCCGCAGGCCGACGCTCTATCCACTGAGCCAAACCTGTTAGGGCAATTTGTCTACTTTTAAATTTGAATTTTTGTGTATATGTGGTCTTCATATAGTAAGACACTTATGAAATTTCTGAAAGCCCAGGTAAATATAAAACAATCAAACATAATTTTCACTCACTCATTCAACACTGTGAAATGATGCCATGTACTAAAAGCACTGTTCCAGGTGAGTGGGAGGGCCCTGATTTAGTCCATTAATGCCCTTAAAGTGTTCAACTGAGGCAGGGGAAGAGAATTCTGATGTGTTAAATATTTTTTACTTGGAAAGTGAAAAAATGAAATAAGCACTTCCCTTCTATAATACAGCTATTGATTGATTTCTTGAAAGCAATGCCATAGATAATTATTTTGAAATCTCCTTGCATATAACTCACAATACAATAATGTGATGAATTTGGATTGTCACAAAATATCATGTTTTAAATGATAAGAACTTGGTAAGTCTTAGGAAGCTGAATGTACCGGAGCCCTAAACTGTACTTAAGAATCTGAAGAGACCTCAGATTCTCGTGTTCATGCCGCCCCCTTTTCAGTCACAACCCTTCCTTCATGTTTTTTTTTGTTTTTTTTGTTTGTTTGTTTTTGTTTTTTTCCAGAGGAAGGAACTCATGTTCAGAAAGTATTGAAAGCAGCTGAAATTGGAACCAGCCAGGTCAATTCATCTCAGACTTTTTAGCTGAATAATTCCATCCCTCCTCTTTCTCAGTTAGAAAAATCTATATAGAAATGACATATTTTAGGGTTTGAGGGGTGTTCTCTTGCTCCCTTTTAGTCAAACTTGTAAGCAGAAAGTATGGTGGCAACAGATGATGGATGGTAAAAAGAATGTATGCAAGGATAGCGGAACAGACCCCTCTCTGGGGTCAGGTCCCATCAGCCCTTGACTGACCTAGGGTCCCCCTTAAACTCCGCCCAGTCACTCGGAGATTAGGCTGCTGGGCGGGCGAAACTACAAGTCCCAAGATGCAGACCCTTCTTCTTCTATGAAGCCCGGACGCCCCCTCGTTCCATTCTGGGAAATGTAGTTTCCTTTAACTCGGCAGCAACACTGTCTAGGAAACCTGGGTTATTACGTTTGAGGGCGCCCTCCCTCCATTGACCCCGCCCCAGGTTGCTTAGGAGTTGAGAGACGCCGAATCTTGGTGTCGGCTCCGGGCCGAACCAGTGCAGAGGGAAATCTGAGGTCTGCGCTGCGAGGGCGGTCATGGAGAACTTCGGCAGCTCCCGCCTGGACTTGTGCAGCACTAGGGAATACCAGTTTGAGATCGGACCCCCCGACGTGCTGGAGCGCAAGGGCTCCCTGACCCTCCGCTCCCGTCACAAAAAATACTCGAATCCGGTGTTGGTGTATTCCTGGTGAGCGAGCTCTCCCAAGTTCCCCTTTCTCTGGGTCTGGGAGAGGGAGAAGCGCGGAAGAGATGGGGAAAGGAAGGAGAGTAATAGAGCGAGGACAAGGGTGGAGAGGATAGAATAAACAGAAGAGGATGAGAACAGAGGAAGGGAACAACAGAGAAAGAAGGGGAAAGAATGAAGAGGTGGGAAAGAAAAGGATGAGACAGAACTGGGGGAAGAGAGGAGAAAAGCAAGGGGAACATCTTCAAAGGAGAAATGGGGAGGGTAGGAATGCAAATTGGGAACCGAGGAGAAGATAGGAGAGGAGCGCTCTGGACGAGTGGCTCCCCAGCACACACCAAGACCTGCTGCAGCCCGTGCCCTGCCACCAGGGGTCATAGATCACCCGGGTGCAGGATGGACCGGAGGGTGTTTGCAGAGGCGTGGAACTCTGGTCTCTGAGACAAGTACTTGCTCACAAAAGCAGGGCATAGGAGGAGGCCAGGGGACAGGAGAGAGATGTTTGTTCAGAACATGGCTTCTAGGACTGTCATTTGGCAGTAAGGCACACTGAATAACTTGAAAGACATCCCTAAATATCACCTAGGGCCCCTAGCTCCTATTAGGCTCCTAGGATTCTTCAGACCAGGGACTGCAAACTGGTATTTCCCACTAAAGGCCAACAGTTTGTTTGGCATGCCCTGTGTTTTCATTTTTAAATAATTGCCCACATTTAAAACCAGGAGGTTATACATAAAAATGCAGGATTATGTCTTTTCTTGGAAAGTTGAAAGGATTTTATCCTTCCTGGCAACAATGAATGTACCACTACCGAAGATAGGAGTTCTCTTTGTAATTGCACTCATAAAAGTTCCTGCCTGGTCCCAGAAGGCATTTGCTTTACTTCCTTTGCCTTAGCCCTTGGGCTTTGAATTCACTTAGAGATTATCTGGTTTTATTAACTATTGCAGTAACCAATAGCAAAACCATAACATATAACTGGGAGAAAAATGGGGACTTTTAGGGCAATTAGGATTCTGTATTTGGAATTCTCTGGGGGAGAGCAAAAAGAGAAAGTGAAGTCATCTTTATACTTTTGCCATTTAAACATGATTTTTGACTTAGCCCTAAAGCTAAGCCTTCCTTGATCCCATTCATTCATGCAATGTATGTGAGCCCTGTAGCTTCTGTCTTGCAAATTTTTCACACCTATCCCTTACTTTTCCAAAGCCTTATTTTTTCTTCTCATCTCCAAAATCTGCCTGTTTTGAATTCAGTGTGAAAGTTTATATAGATTTGAAATCCAAAGCTACATTGGGAAACAAAATCCTCTTTTAGCCTCATACAGGGCTTACCTCAATTCCCTCAAGCAAAAATACTTAGCTCTTCCATGATTCTGTTACTCCATAAGGATTTAAGTTATCATATAAATCAGTACTAGAAATTATTGTTACAGAGAAAGATCTTTTCAAGTGGATAGTGCTTTGCACTTTTCTCCATTGCTCTGAGGAGTTGCCTTGTGAACATTGTAGACATCAATAGCAAAACTACAGAAGAACAGAAATGAGAAGGAGGTGAGGAATTTGGTGCGGAGAAGGGTGGTATAACACTGAAAGTCATCCTGGCCACTTCTGGAAATGTAGAGATTTCTCATGCTGTTGATTTTAGAAAGACGGTTTGGGAGCAGGAAGAAATAAATTCAGTCCAATTAACAGCTACATATTGGAGATGCAGAGATGAATAAGGAGATTCAATAAGATAATTTGTATAAAGCATTTAGCACCATGCCTGGCACATAGTAAGCAGTCAATAATATGTGGTATCTAGTAATACTATTTATTTAGGATAACATAATGGTTAAAAGTGTGGGCTCTAGGTTGAACACCAACTTTGCAGCTTGTGATATGGCAAGTGATACTCTGGGCCTCTGTTTCTGCAACTGTGAAATGGGCATGATAGGATTCTAGTAAGATTAAACACAGTGTTGTATGTGAAGTTCCTTTTTAACATATAGCCTGCCACATAGTAAGCACAGTAACTGGTATATACATACATAGGATATTTCATTGACCTAAAGGAAGTTCATAGGCCAGTAAAAGAAAATGTCAATAATCTTAATTGTGCAAAATAGAGATGAGTATAAGAAGCAAAGGGAACAGGAAGGGAAAGTTAGTGTGGGGGGGGGGTGGGGTGGGCAAAGGGGTGGTTTCCTGAGCAGGGTTTAGAAAGAAGAATAGGAGCTTCATAGGTAAATAAAAGAAAACAGGTAAATGCAGTGGATTAGCAAGCAGCAGCATAGGGAAATAGAAGTAGTTCTCTATAGTTGGCAAATACAGTTGATACTCATTTGTAGGTTTTGTATTTGCAAATTTGTCTACTTGCTAAAATTTATTTGTAACCTTAAATCAATGGTCGAGGTGCTTTCATGGTCATTTATGGACATGTGCAGAGAGGCAAACATTTTGAGTTACTGTCTACACACATTCCCAGTTGAGGTCAGACAAAGTGACATTCTGCCTTCTTCTTTTAGCACTCATATGGGAGCAGGTATTCTTTTTGCAGTCTATTTAGTGCCACTTTTTTTTTTTTTGCATCTTTGTGCTTTTTGAAGGTGATTTCTTGTTAAAACGGTCCTGAAGTATAGTGCTCAAGTGCTATCTAGTGTTCCTAAGTTCAAAAAGTGTGTGATGTGGAGAAAATTATGTGTTACATAAGCTTCATTCAGGCATGAGTTATAGTGCTGTCGGCTGTAAGTTCGATGTTAATGAATCAACAATATCTATTGAATAAGGTGTCTTTAAATAGAAACACACATAATACCAGGTAATATTTTGATTGGTTTATGAAAATGGCTCACAGGAAACAAACCCTATATTTCTGAGCTGGATGTACTGCAGGTGCTCTTTTTTTCTTTCATATCCAACCAGTTACCAAGATCTGTCCTCAAAACAAAACAAAACAAAACAAGAAAAAACTGCATAAAGTTCAAATTGTATAAACTTCCAGACAAATGATGTCATTGACTATTTTGTTTTTTTGCATTCTGGTCATATTTGTTTGGTTTCTACTGACTTATTTTAGTACATATTAAAGCTTTTATTGATTTTTATGCTTTTATTAAAGGTTAGCACTTACTACTTATAAGACACCATTTGAGTGGTCTTTCAACTGAGTATTTGATTAAATGACTATATCCATGGGTTTGCAAAATAGAATTGGTGTTTGGAAGAAATTTTGACTTACCTAGTTTAAACTTTTGGGTGATTCCCGTTTTCTGTTTATGTGGCATGTAATACAAGTCTGCTTGACTTCACTACACATATTTAAAATGGTTGTGTATAATGGATGTGATAAAGTGATATACCTGGAATGGTTGTTAGAGGTATTACTGGGATGAGACATTGTCTAGGAGCCATCTCTTCCTTGCAGGTGGAGTGATAGATAGAGAGCCATATCACCTGCATCTCACCTTGATGCTTCTGAGTGAGAGAAGCCTTTTCTAGAGATTACTCTTCTCTAGTCATTTTTTTAGTATTTATGGAGCTATATCATCAGATGATTTCTTCAGAAATTCTGAATTGAGGAAAAATTTTGTCTTGGGATATCTTCCCACTCACAGGAATAATGCAATACGAAGAACCAGAACAACTATACTTGTCTTTAATAAATTCTCTGGTGTGAGGCTATTCATTTATTTATTTATTTATTTTTACTCTTCCCTTCCTTGGCCAAATCAACATTCAGTAATAAGTGATGATCATTTAAAGCAAAAAAAAAAAATCATTTGAGTTCCCTTGGAGATAGTTCATGTTCTGGTCTCCATGGTGACAGAGTTTTAAGAGTTCAGGTTAATTTTATGCATTTGTTATTTTAATTACTTTTCTCCCCTGCCTAAAATAAAGAGCCAAACCCCACCCTGTAATAGGAAGAAAACAGAAAAAGGAAAAAGAGGAAGAAAAATAAAATATGGTGATAATTGTGGGATAGGGATAGCATGAATCCATAATAAAACCAGAGTTGATTTTCACAGCCATAATCCTGATGCAGCAAGATAATATCAAAACATGTTTGGGCATCTCTGCATAAGCGAGCTTAAAGAAGTATAATGCATTAGACTTCTGATTAGAATGGTAAAGCATTTAAAATGGGAGCTAAGCTGTGCTTTCCCTCGTTTAGTGCATGACTTAGCCGGGACTAACAGGTAATAAGGAGATTTTGAGTTAATATATAGGGACAAATTTTAAGATCACTCTATCTGTCCCATGTTTTGGAGCTTCTGGGTCTTTTTGTTGACAGAAACCTAAGAAATTCGAGCCTTTTATTTCTCAACAATGCCTAACTTTCAAGAAAAATATCTCCCTCAGCACTCAAAAATTCCATCTTGTTAGAAGTTAACAGCAACACCTTTTTTTTCTTCATATTCTTGGCACAACAGTCTTAAATGTTCCCAAGGCAAAATGTAGATGCCTCTGATTTATTAGAGCAAATGTTATCTTAAAGAGTTAAGCAAAGAAAAGTACAAAGATAACAACCTTACTATAAGTGAGCAAAACAAGGCAGTACATATTGGATTCTTTTGTTAAAAGATGTGTCTATATGGCATTGAAAAGAGACTGAAAGGATATTCACCATGTAACACAAAATATTTACAGCTGAATGGTGGATTTATGGATTATTTATCATTTTTGTCTCTTTGCCACTCTACATTTTCCATAAGGAACTTGTATTATTTTCATAAAAATAAATTAAAATTACATCAAAATTTTTTATATCATTGTCTATGTATCTTCCCCTGGAGCAAACATTTCCTAAATGATCAGAATTTAAACACAATACTTCATCTCTTTCAGAGTCTGAGTCATTCTTCATAGTTTATTATGAGTCTTTTTAAAATATCTTTTTAATTGCTAGTTTAAGTTGGATGAAAAGGATGATGCTATTCACATTCATTTGGTTTAACCGCCCTTTCATTCTGTGCTCTATAATGGTAGATCCTATGCTACGGTTATTTTTAATCTAGTCCTACGTTCTTATTCCTCAACATACGCACATACCCACAAAGGCTTTTGAATGCAGTCGTGTGTGTGTGTGTGTGTGTGTGTGTGTGTGTGGAGGGTGGGGCACCTTATTTTCTATATTTTCAAGATAAAGTCCAGAAGACTGCATCCTTTTGGCCTGACTACATTTTCAATGCTACTCTCGTTTATGAAGTGCCAATCAAATTCTTTTCCTAAACACTTGTGTTTATAGAATTGCTGTTCCTTGACCTTTGTGTGAGGTTTTGCTCAACTTAACTGTCAATGGCCAAAATGAAACAGGTTTACTTGCAAGGCAAAGTATTACAGGACAGGTATTTTCCTACATGGGTGCTCTTGGATTAGGAAATATCATTGCTGTACATGAGTACCTCTGCCTGAGCCAACCACCTACTCTTGGGACCATTTCCCACTAGGGCCCTAGGAGCCACCAGAACCCCTCATAATTCTGCTGTATTTCTTTCTTTCATAGACAGTCACAAGTACTTTTTCGCCAAGTTTTTTTTTCCCTCTTACCTCACTGATGATCCCTTCTAGTTCAGGGTGTGGGAGTGAGGGAGAAGGTAGGAAGAATGTGGGGTTCAGTGATAAGGAGAGGTTCAGTCTGTGAACACTGGGACTAAGCTCAGGATTTTTAATAGCAGTGGAACTGGTATTAGGTAAATTTCTCTGAGTTGGCTTGGGAAGCCACCTCACTGGCACCATTTTCTGTGTGCACTGGTCAGTCTTCTGGTTGCAAGTGACAAATACTAAGCTTGTACTAGCCTAAAAAGCAAGAGAATGGATTAGCTCATGATATTCATAGAATGGTTGGTTACCAGATGAGAAGAGCAGGGATGCAGTTCAATCTTAGGAACAACTGGAATAAGGGATGCAAATGCAACCAGGTCTCACTTCATTTTTCCTCTCTCCTCCTCTTTGTGTGTTTGCTTCATCTTATTCATTGAAACATGATGCTCCCGTTCTGGAATTTATACCTACAAAGAAAGATTGATGTTAAGGTATTTTTAGTTTAGAATCTACAAATCCCAGGTCAGATATCCATTCCAGGGCCAAGTATCTGTTTGGGCTCACCTGACTGGGCAAAATTAGATGGAAATATTATAGCTGTGTATTGGGGTGAGTTAGACCAACTCAGAAGAAAAAAAAAAGGCTGGGCTAGCAATCCTATAGATGTCTACTATATCCCATCGTATTCTATAGATATCTACTGTATCAAATCCTATCCTATAGAGATCTACTAAATAACTAAATAGTTACTACAGTGGAGAATGAATTCCAGATTCCAAAGACCCAATTTTATAGCAAAAGTTTAGAATACAATCCATTAATATATTGGGGACTTTCTACATTTGCTGTTATTTTGACTTTAAACTATGATCTGCCCACCCCCAGCCAAACCAGTACCAACTCAATGCAGTTTTAAAAATTTGGCCTTAGACTTAATGAGCAAAAAACAGAATCTTGTATAGAGATTAGATGAACAGATCTTTATGGTGTTTTGAAAAAGTTCTGAATAAATTTGAATATTATGTTACTGTTGTTGTGTTTTTTTTTTTACTCTTTATTGTTGAAAGTATTTTATAGGTCCTCCTTTTTCCCGTATTAACCTCTTCCAGCCACTCCAGTCCCCTCCCCCAGGTCCTCATCACCCATTGTCTGTATCCACAGGTTAGGCATATATGCATACAAGTTCATTGGCTGATCTCTTCTCCCGTACTCCCTTCCCTGCCTTCCCTCTGAGGTTCAACAGTCTGTTCATGCTTCTATGTCTCTGGGTCTATTTTTGATCATTTTTGATTATTTGGTTCATTAGATTCCACATGTGAATGAGGTCATGTGATAGTTATCTTTCTCTGACTGGCTTATTTCGCTCAGCATAATACTCTCCAGGTCCATCCATGCTGTTGCAAATGGGAAGAATTCTTTCTTTTTAATTGCCACATAACATTCCATCGTGTAAATGTACCACAGTTATTTTTATCCACTCATCTGCTGATGGGCACTTAGGCTGTTTCCAAATCTTAGCTATTGTAAATTGTGCTGCTATAAACATAGGAGTGCATATATTCTTTCTGATGAGTGTTTCGGGGTTCTTAGGATATATTCCTAGAAGTGGGATCACTGGGTCAAATGGGACTTCTATTTTTAATTTTTTGAGGAAACTCCATACTGTTTTCCACAGTGGCAGCATCATTTTGCGTTCCCACCGGCAGTCTATTAGGGTTCCCTTTTCTTCACAACCTCACCAACACTTGTCATTTATTTATTTGTTGATGATAGCCATTCTGACAGGTGTGAGGTGATATCTCATTGTTGTTTTGATTTGCATCTCTCTGATGACCAGTAACTTTGAGCATTTTTTCATATGTCTCTTGGCCTTCTGTATGTCCACTTTGGAGAAGTGTCAACTTAGGTCCTTTTGCCTTTTTTTAATTGGATTGTTTGTCTTCCTTTTGTTGAGTTGTATGAGTTCCCTATATATTTTGGAGATTAACTTCTTATCAGATGTATCATTGGCAAATATGTTCTCCCATGTAGTGGGCTCTCTTGTTATTTTGTTGATGGTTTCTTTTGCAGTGCAGAAGCTTTTTATTTTAATGTAGTCTCATTTTTGTGTTACTGTTTTTGATAGACACCAATCTCTTATAACTGTTTTCTTTATTTTATTTGAAATACAAATGCACTTTAGTTGTTATTAGTCACATCATGTGTTTTTATTTTGTCTGAGTTTTGAAGTATTAACAAAAATAATAAATTGGTAGAAAAATTATGTTTCTTTGTTAAGATGTCATATCCCCAATATGATTAGTATAATGCCATTTTATTTATTGCAAAGAATTTAGTCTCCTTTTATAGAAAGTGGTAGAAAGAATATTTTGGAATTAAAATATATGAATGATTTGTCACAAGTTTTTAAACACTTGAAAAAAACACGCTGAGATGCTAAGCTAGGAGCCAGAAACATGACGTGAATTTTTGCCAAAAAAAAAAAATTATTAAAAAAATGTTCTCTAAGGAGCTCTTTTTTTATTTAAAAATATTTTAATTAAATTTATTGAGGTGACATTGGTTAATAAAATTATATGGGTTTCAAGTGTACAATTCTATAATACATCATCTGTATATTGCATTGTGTGCCTGTAGTCAAATCTTCCTTCACCATATATTTGACCCTTTTTACCTTTTACTACCCTCCCCCTCCCCTCTGGTAACAACCATATTGTTGTCTCTGTCTATGAATTCTTGTTTGTTTTTCTTGTTTGTTCATTTGTTTGAAGAGCTCTTTTTTATTTTTATTTTTTTATTTTTTATGTTAATCCTCACCCAAGGATATTGTTTTATTTTCCCATTGATTTTTAGGGAGAGTGGAAAAGAGAGGAAAAAACAGAGAGAAACATTGATGTGAGAGAAACACATTGGTTGCCTCCTGCACAAGCCCGACCAGGGCTCCTGCTGGGGAGGAGCTTGCAACCAAGGTAGTGCCCTTCACTGGAATCGAACCCGGGACCCTTTGGTCCGCAGGCCAATGTTCTATCCACCAAGCCAAACTGGCTAGGGCAAGAGCTCTTTGCTCTTTTTTAAAAAAACAAACGCACTTTTATTGCTATTATGTAAGAAGGAGAGAAAGGAAGGGAGGGAGAGAGAGGGAGAGAGGAAGAGGGGGGAGGAGAGAGAGAGAAAAAGAGAGAGAAACATTGATTGGTTGCCTCTTGTATGCATTCTGACTGGGGATCAAATATGCTGGACAGATGATGTATTGTGGAATTGTGTATATGAAACCTGTATAACTTTGTTAATCATTATTACCCCAATAAATCCAACAGGAATAAAATAAAAAACCTGAATCTCTTTAGCCTTACTTTTTTACCATCCAGAGTATCTTTGGCCAGTCAGTATAAGCTGTTTCTGGAGGGGAAGATCAAAGAAACTCTAAGAAGTATTCTAGGATTTGAAGATAATTGAGATCCAGTTGTCTGAAGATAGGGTGAGCATGTCCTGATCCTGATTGGAGCAGGACAGTCCTGGTTTTCATCACTACCAGTGTACTTAGTACCTCATTTCCCTCTTCAAGTGTCCCAGGTGGGATAATCAATTATTGTGTCACCTTACTTAATACATGTCCCTTCAGCTGTTTTCACAGTCATGTGTTTGGCAGTTAATCAGACTGACAACGTTTATTTAACATTTACACTATTAAGATCGGCAAAGGCTCCAATGGCAATATTCCTTTTGTTCCCTCCCAATATTCTCCATGGGGCCTCCTATTCTTGAAGATTTTTTGTGAAGACAATTCATAATAATAATGGGTCATGTTTACATGCCACTCAATGTATGTTGAGTGAAGAAAATTACTCCATCAAGTGGTTTTTATTTTGAGTGCAGTTTAGGCTTCAAATTCTGTGGTTTCATGGTTATAGATGTACAAATCACATACAGGATGAGACGCATTGAAAAACAAAGTCTCTCTTCATAACTTGGAAATGTCACAGTATCTCCCAAGGACTTAAGATTTCACTTATAACTCTGCAAGGGAATCTAAAAGTTTTCATTTGTCAGTTGGTACATTTATACACCAAATAACACTACCTTAGCATGTAAATCATTTGTCCATGAAATCTTTAAAGAGGATTGTCAAACATTTCTTTGCAGTCTTTGATTTTATTGGTTTTGTGCTTCTGATGTGTCAGAAAATATAGCTGACTCTTGAGGGCAATTTTCTTTTAAAGTTTTAGGTAGCAGATGATTATAAAACCTAATTTGGGTTAGATTTACATCAGAAAGTACAGTGGCTGAAAGAGTACTTGTGAACTACATTAATAATTCTAAAATTTAAAATTAATGTATTCTGCCATCTGGAGTCTTAACTAAACATTTTTAACATCTTTGAAATTTGCAAAGAAAATATGTCTCTTGTCAAGTAACCAGAAGCTAGTATTCAGATCGAATTTTCATTGTTCTCATGTCAGATATTGCTCAGCTTCAAACCTCCTTTGCAATCAATGTTATGCATATGTATATTGACAGTTTTCCCATTCAGCAAGTAGATTTATAATTCCTCCTGAGACACGTTTTTGCTGCAAAGAACTAGCATCTCTATATGCACAATCACTCCCTCTTTATGTGTGCTTTTACAGAGTGAGCTGGGATACTCTTTATTTTTATGGACACATTTGAAAGCCACTGCTCTCAGCATTTGTATTAAGATTACAGTAACAAAATGTAAGAACATTCAATCAATCATTTAAGATTTAATAATCATTTACAATGTGTTAGACTATGTTAGGCACTGAGATCACAAAGATGAATATAAAATAAACCCTGTGTCTAAGAAGCTCTTAATGTAATGAGAAGGAAGATTCATTAATGAATAATTATAAAGCAATGTGAAAGGCATAGCAGTGATAAAGATATTGATTTCTTTGAAACCCCTCCCCACATCCCCCCCACCACATAGACATGGAAGCATGGAAACCCTAGAGTGTAATTTGGTTCCCTCTCCTTTGAGGAGTATCCTATGATCTAATCCCACCCTGTCTGCCCTCCACTGACTGTTGGGGCAGCCTTAGGGAAGCTGCAGGCCCCTCTCTGAGTATTCTCTGGACCTGAATTTGTTCAGCCCTGAAACTCACTTGAGGATTTGAATGTGTTTATTCAAAGGGGGCTTATAGATCCAATTTGATATGGCATCATCCAGCTCTTATGGTAGGAAACTCAAGCTCCCAAAGGACCCCAGAAACACAACTAGAAGGTTCTCTTGACAACGCATGACTTAGGACTATGTTAGACCCTGGTGGTCGGCAAACTGCGGCTCGTGAGCCACATGTGGCTCTTTGGCGCCTTGAGTGTGGCTCTTCCACAAAATACCACATGCAGGCGGGCATGTACAGTGCGATTGAAACTTCATGGCCCATGCGCAGAAGTCGGTATTTTGTGGAAGAGCCACACTCAAGGGGCCAAAGAGCCGCATGTGGCTCGAGAGCCGCAGTTTGCCGACCACTGCGTAGGAGATAGGAAGAACAGGATCTTGAGGGTTCAGGTGATTGTAAAGCGGGTGGTGGAAAGTTGTATATCAACTGGATCAGTTGGGTATTTGTTCAGAATGGGACCTGCTCAAGCTGTCTTTGCCCTTCTGGTTCTATTGAATTTGACCCTCTTCACATCAGTCTAAGTGGCATTTTTGACAACAGGGTCATGGTTCCAAGCTCTTTTTTATACAGTTGGCAGCTCTGATTCTGTCCTGTCAGCCCTTTCCCCATTCCTAATTCTACTCATATTCATACTCTCTCTCCCACAGTAGACTAGAGAAAGTAAGTTTCATCTCTTGTAATTAAGGATGCCTTTCATAAAGATTTCTCATATAAAGAAGTAGCCAAAGCATTGAGCTCCTGACTTGATAGAACAAGGTCCTCAGCAGAAGCAAGGCTGCTTGTTAAGGAATATTCTGGCTCTTCTGGCAGGAAGCCATTCTCCTTTCAGCAAAAATATCAGCCTGTACCTGAACGCCCGGTCAAAGACACAGTTCTTCATTCAGCCAGCAGCATGGAATATCTGTATTCAGGGTGCTTTGGCCTTGAACTGACTGCGGACCAGCTGCTGTCAAATATACATCAGGGCAAATTAATATCTGCAGAAGCCAGGCTATAGACTAGAACAGTGCTGGTCAACAATGACCTTTTTACTAATCCAAGGTGATGTATAGGATGTAAAGTTATATAACAAGGTTTTTGTATAAAATGCATTCCATTTAAAGGACTCATATAATTTTTATCTATCTTTGGTGATACAGGTCTTTTTATTAAGGGTAATAGATGGTTATTTTATTTTTAATGTTCTTGTCAAGACAAAAGGTGGGCAATTTTATGTTGGTTCTACAAATTTTGAGGGAAAGTTTTGCTGCTCCATGAGACACTCAGGTTTGGAAACCACTGATCTGAGCCTGGTATACAACTATTCGCTAGAGCTTTCTTAACTTGAGCACTTTTGACATTTATGCCAGCTACTTCTTTGGGCAGGGGTTGTCCTGTGCATTGTAGGATGTTTAGCAGCACTACTAGATGCCATTAACAACCCTCCCCCCCCAGGTGCAACAATAACAAATGTCTCCAAGTATTGGCAAATGTCTCAGGGTGGGTTAGAGTAGGGTAGGCAGGGGCTGTGGTCAAAAACTTTTAAAGTTACTGTTCCAGAGACATTGTACATTTTATTATATTCATTTTTTCCTCATAAATTTTTTATTGCATTAAATGACAAGTCATGGAAAATTGCATGGTGGCCATAAATAAATGCAGGTAGCAAGGAGAACAAAGGCTATATAAAGGTTATATTTATTATACCTTGATTATTTTTTTGTCTCACAAAGATGCTGTAAGGCAGTGGTTCTCAACCTTCTGGCCCTTTAAATACAGTTCCTCATGTTGTGACCCAAGCATAAAATTATTTTCGTTGCTACTTCATAACTGTAATGTTGCTACTGTTATGCATCGTAATGTAAATATCTGATATGCAGGATGGCCTTAGGCGACCCCTGTGAAAGAGTCGTTCGACTGCCAAAGGGGTCGTGACCCACAGGTTGAGAACCGCTGCTGTAAGGCTTAATTAGTATTGACAAAGTATTTAAAAATACCCAACTAAAACTTTTATGAATAGATACAATATTATTACACATAATAATATTTTGCCTTTATATGTCATTATTGTTCACTTGAGATTCTCAATGCATTGATTCATTTGTTTCCTCAGTATATGATTTTCAGTTCATCTCAGGGAAATTGATAACACAAGCTAGTGTTCACCTGACATAATATAAAATCAAGGAATTAATTTAATCTCACATTTCCTTTATAATACCCTGATCATTATTACTGCATCCTTATATAGAATACATATTTATTTAGTATATAGTACATATATTGTATTTAAAATATAAAAATTTAAAAATTAAAAATATAGTATATTTAATACAACTTTTGATATTTTCTATTCTATATTACTATATGTTATATATTTTATAATTTTTAAACACATATATTTCTCTTTGCTAGGCTGGCAATCTCGTAGAAATAGGAGGAGGTCTAAGCCTTCAGTTGTGTGTCTCTTGGAGGCTATAGGCTGTGGGCACATTATTCACTGGCAGCCTACAGGCATTAGGGAATGCTAGTTGCATTAGCTCAGTCTTCCAAGAAAATACTTTCATTATAGATTTATCTTTTCAATGCTGGGCTTTAGGCTGTTATTGAGATTGCTATAAGAAAAGAAACATATCTGTATTTTTTGTAATAATCCAGTTATAATACAACTTAAAATATATGGTGGGATAATCAGAACTGCATTCTGACTTTCATGAACACTGTCTTTGCCTTCATGGGTCCCTTCCTTTATAAAAAAAATGTACACTATCTTACACTATCTTCATATTTTTGGATTCTTTTTTCGTTTTGCTTTTCCGGATGGGTGTTTTTTGCTTCTTCGTATTTCAAATCTTTGACTTGATTCTTGGGATCTTCTAGTCTGCTGTTGGATCTCTGTATATTATTTTTAATTTCAGTCAGTGTATGTTTAATTTCTGACTGGTCCTTTTCCATTTTTTTGGCATTCTCATTAAGATCCTTGAAGGTCTCACTAAGTTCCTCGGAGGTTCGTAGAAGGTTCTTGAGTAGCCTTATAACTGTGGTTTTGAACTCTGTGTCCTCCATTAGTTTGCTTTCCTCCATTTCTTTCATTTGTGACATGTTTCTTTGTCTCCACATTTTTGGCTGACTGCGAGGACCTGCTGTGTCTACAGTGGAAGAACTGCTGTGCTGGAGACACCCTTATGGGGTAGGACTTACTTCAGTGGGGCTTTGGTGATCAATGAGTCTGCTTCTTGAGTGTGTCCCTTATGGATGTGAGGAGTTGAAATCTGGTATCTGGCCAGGGGTACCCTGGCTCCTGGATCGCCAAGTCAACCACTGTGTGAGTCCACCCAGCAGGAGCTACAGCGATATCAGCAGATTTCTCCTCTTTGTTTGGGGTTTGGAAGTTTTGGAGCTCTCTGACCCAGCTGCAGTTTGTTAGGCTAGGCTGCAAAAGCGCAGGTGATTCCTTTGTGCCGCTGGGCACAGCTTGGGTGGGGATGTAAATTGAGTGGGGCGGGGTCTCAGAGAATCACCAGGGTGGAGTAAACAGCAATGGCTGTCGTCAGCCGTCTCTGCGACTCCGTGTCTCTGCGTCCCCGAGTCCCGCGCCCCCACAGCAACAATGATCCCTGCGAGCAGCTCTGCGAGAAAGCCACCCTCGCTTTCCGACCCGCTGCAAGACAGTCCAGTTTCTCCCAGTAGGAGTCTGGGACCCCAGAGTCTCACCGTAAATGAGTTCAGTGCATTCGAGAGCTTGTATCCCCTTCTGATTGAAAAAAACCGCGCACCCAGGTGCAGCTGCCTCGCGCGCCTTTGTACCTCTGTTCTTGGCGCCTCTGCACCTCCTACCCGGTCTCAATGCGCTTTTTTCTTTCCTTCTAGTTGTAGAACTTCCACTCGGCCAGCTTTCCCATGGTTCTGGATGATAGCTGCTTTGTCTTATAGTTGTAGTTTTAATGTTTTTGTGGGGGGCAGCATGTACAGGTTTATACCTTATGCCGCCATCTTGGTTCTCCTTCGGTATTCTAGTTTTATTGCTTCAGGTAAGAATGACCCAGCAGACAACACAGCCAAATTCTTGAATTTGGGGTTCAAAAGCTTAGACCTTAGGATGACAACCTAGATTTGGAAGAATAGATGAAAAGGTGGGCTATCTGTCCCAGAGTAGATGAAGAATTTATGGACTGAAGACAGAGGAGGCAGAGATGTTGAGAATGTGTGAATTTGTTTAGGATCCCAAATTTGAATTAAGACTTTGGAAGTTCTAGAGCAAGCGGACTTATCACTGCCTCAGCCTCTATCTCCAGGGTAATGTCTGCAGAGCTGTCTGAAGGACAGGGCTCCTATGTGTCCGCCATGGTCAGGATGGGTAGGGACATGAAGCACCTACCTGCTTGGTGGGACAGTATCTGAGTTTCTAGAAACCCTGGATGGTGGGGGACACTAGAAAGTTTTTGGTAGGCTAGTGAGTGGCACCCTTGTGTCTCAGTGCCAGACTATACAAACATCTGTGTGGCAGGACCAGGAAGGCATAGCAGAGATCTGCATGGATCCATAACAGAAAACCACAGGGGAATGTTTCCACAAATGCTACCAAGAAGAGACAATGACAACAAAGGTGGATTCTTGGCATGGGGGAACCACATGGACCATTTAGAGCTGAAAGGACTCCTGAACTGACCAAGACTAATGTTTTCCAACTGGAAAGTGAGAGCTTTGTTAAATTATGGAAATTAAGTTTAATTATGGAAAAATTACGTTGTGATTCTTATATACCAGAATTTTTGAAGCCTGATTCGAATTCACTATACATAGATGTTTATAGAGCTTTACAGTATTTGAAGAACCTTCTGTATTTTTTTCATTTTAATTCTAATAAAAATCTAAAAAGGTACTGGTATTTGTTTATGTTCTCATTTTACATATGAAGCAAGAGGGTTAAATAACTTGCCTAAGGTCACACAGTTAGGACCTGGCTTAGCAAAGATTCAAACGCATGGCCTTATTACCTCTACCACCCCTGGTTCTTGATGTTGTTCAATATACCCACTAAGGACTTTCATGAGAGCTTTCTGTCAGTCTCAAAAAATGCTGGTATTGTATCAATATGCTTTTAAATTAATGCTCAGTTGTGAGGAAGGCAAGAGAGCTGGAACTCTGCCACTTCAATCTGGGCTTCCTTGCTGTTGTATTCTCTGCATAACTCTGCTCCCAATTCTCAGAGGTGGAGAGGTAAGGTGTAATTTGAATGCAGTACAAAGGCCAAGATGAGGGTTGGTTCCTAAAGGACCTCCTAACTTGGACACTGAGTGCCCCATCTAGGTGAATGGATGCTGTTCTGTTTCCACAGCCCTGTGGCCACACTCAGCATGCTGTAGATTTTTCTTTTTTTTTTTTTTAAATACATTTTATGAGCAAGTGAAGGCAGGGACTACATCAGGGTTGCTTTCCATTGCATCCCCTGTACCTAGCAAAATGCCTGGCATGTAGTAGGTACTTAAAAACACATGCTTAATGAAGGAACAATTGAAGGGACAGATAAGTAGAGAAATTTTTGGATACCTCAGTGTCCATTACACAATTCTAACCCTGTATCCCTTAATTGCAAGTTCACTTCTGAGGGGTGCTTGGGTTCAGCTTCTTTTGTCTTACCCAAGAAAGCTTTATAAAAATAGCTACTTCTCTTGCAGGCTACTTCACCTCTTCTTTCTTCTCTATCCCCAGATTTCTCCATTATTATTATTTCTAACCAGTCTTTTAGACAAGATGTTTGGAATATTTTTTCTTGTTCCATTTACATGTTTTAAGAACTGTTTTTTTCTACCTTATGTTTAATTGTCAGTTTCTTTTAAACCCTCTTTAGAAACAGGAGCACATGTTATAAATTCATATGAGCAAATACTTTCTGTTCTCTCTCATTTTGAAAAAAATTATAATTAAAATTCATGGTGGGAAAAATTTCCAAAGTGGCAAGTTGCCTTTCTAAGATATTACCATGTCTTATTTTAGAATTTACTTTTGGTAACTAATCTACATTATTAAATAAGATTCACTTCATTGGAGTCACTGAATAATTGCTGCTTGCTAAGTATTGTTTTGTGATATTAGTTTTACCACATATGCCAAGTTGTTTTTAAGAAGTAGCCTCAGTATTAGCCAAAAAGAGATGGAAAATATATGTCATAAATCTAGTAAATTTGTAATTAAAATAATTTCACAAATATAGTCCATTTTTATTGGATAATTTTTTTAAAGGTTAAATGCAGTACATGATAAATAAGCTTTATCTCTTAACAGATTCTTACTTTTTTCTTAAGGCACCGCAACAGAGAAGCTTACCCCAAAGATTATGATATCGAGGGTCCTGAGAAAATTAAAAAACTGTGTGACTCAACATATCGGAGACTTGGAACTGATGAACCCCAAGTGAGTAGTTGCTGCTAATTTCTTTAAGCCTGGAATCTTCCTCCTTGTGAAGAATGAAAAATAAAGGGAGGAGCCCTTTGCTGGTGCCATCCTCTTAGCTATGTTAGTTACTTAGGCACGTGATTTAATCACTGTGTGCTTCAGTGACCTTACCTTAAACACGTGTATACTTCAAAAGGTTATTGGAAAAATAAAATGAGATAAAACAAGTAAAATGCTTACCTCAGCCTGGCACAGACCAAGTGCTCCAGGAATGATTACTGTTGTTACACTTTTGCTGCACCTGCGGCATCTTGCTAGGTGTCTGCTTTGACCTTCACAATAACCATGTGAAGTAGGTATTATCTTGATTACAGATGGGTAGGATCTCCTAGAGCAGTGATGGCGAACCTCTGACACGCGAACTCATTTTTTGGTTGATTTTTCTTTGTTAAATGGCATTTAAATATATAAAATATCAAAAATATAAGTCTTTGTTTTACTATGGTTGCAAATATCAAAAAATTTCTCTATGTGACACTGCACCAGAGTTAAGTTAGGGTTTTTAAAATGCTGACACGCCGAGCTCAAAAGGTTCACCATCACTGTCCTAGAGGTAAAGCAACTTTCTCAAAGTCACACAGTTAGGGAGTGGAAGACTTAGATTTCAGTTCTATTTGTACTTATGGTGGCGGAGTTGTGAGTAATTAAAACATGCTAATATCCTTATAGTATTTGTACACCCATTACAAAAAGAATATTCATTGCATTGCATCAGTAATTTGTATTTGAACTGCTTTTGTGGGTTATTGCTTGGCTATTTAGACGTCTACCCAATCAGTATGAGGCAGGAACTCAACTTCGCAAAGACCCCTAAATTGTGTCCTACAATGCTAAGAGCTTTGGGCAAGTTGAAGAACCAATTCAGCCTTAATAGGATGGTCTTGGAGCCTGAAGAGCTGGTAATTTGGCATGGGCAGATGTGAATGTGTTGAAAAAACTAGGTTTATATCACATTCTTCCCTCAAAGGCTGGCCTAGTTTGAAATAGGGCAGGTCCAGGAAGGAAGATCCACACTTAAACATTAGAAATGGTTCTAGAAGATTCTCGGTTCTCCAGTATGATGGAAATAAATTAGCTTTGCAGAGCCCAGGCTGTTACCTCCCTTCCTCGTATAGTTCAATTGACACAGTAATAAGGATAGTCTGAAAAATGGGGACTTATTATAAAGATACAACTTCTGGATATGGAACCAAGAAATTTAAAAGAACCAAGACAGCAAGACAGTCTCTTTCATTCTCTCTCTCTCTCTCTCTCTCTCTCTCTCTCTCTCTCTCTTTCTTTCTCTCACACAAGCACACAGAGTCTCTCTTGGCATCTCTGTTTCTCTCTGCTCAGTTGTGCTCTTTCCTCACAGCTCAGTTCTCAGGGGAATTCTGTTGTTTTCATCAGTTTCCACACCACCCTCTTGCCTTTGCACCAGGCTGTCTCTTTGGTCATTAGCTCACACATGGATAGAGCTCTTTAGTCTAGTACCTAATTCTATCAGTAGTCACTCTCTCCCACTCTCCCAAATCCAGTTTAACCTTGCTTTCTTGAGCACAGGGCTATAGTCAGGACAAGAGCGAGTGGAAAAGGCAGGCATTACCTGGCATGCACTTAGAGGGGTTTTTTTGTTTTGTTTTTTTTTACCTTGAAAAACATTTATTTTTTATTTCTAAGTGAAAATGTTTTTGGTCTCTGGATTGTTGGAGGAAGCAAGATGAAGTGAAGTATGAGGTGTAAGAACCACAACATTCATTCCTTATATTCCATGCATTATAGTAGTCAACCCTCAGGTTTAATATATGATACATAAATAAGATATTAACCTTCTCTCTGACATTTGTTCATGGTCATTGAAAACTTGTCTTTCCTTTACCATATTTGCTGTATGTATTAGATAGGAAGAAAAATAGACCAAGGAGTCACTATTTCTGATGAAACTGCTATTCTCATGTCTTAATAGTAGGTTACATTTTTCTCTATAGATTTTTTTTAAATATATAAAGCACTTGCTCATTCATCTTGTTCCTTGCTATTCTCAAACAAAGTTATAAAGTTGACAAGAAAGGTATTATTTCAGTTCTCAACCTAGATTCACTTATTTCAAATGGCTCACCCAAGGTCCCAGGTATATAAAAAGAAGGAAGGGATACAGAGTCTCCATACCTTCATGTGTCAGGTGGGATGCTAGATGTGACAGGAGGATGGATGAGTTTCTCTTCCTCTTGTCACAGATTTTGATGGAGGTCTAAATACTAGAACACTCTAGATATTTGGCAAGAGCCATATGTCCTAAAGCAAGATGTTGGACTACCTAAGCAGGAGCTGTAAAAGATTATAAACTAGGTGAGGCCAGTATGAACGGTTATGTCTTTGAAGACTAGAGCCCAAGAGTTGAAAGAGGATTTATTTAGTTGTGGGTTGTATGTCTCTCCTTCCACAGTTGAGAGGTATTTCAAGGGAACCACTCAGAGAGATTAATAGGTGTGTCCTGTAATTTAGAGGACATAGAGTCCAGGTATATGACATATGCCTGAGAACCTAAAGCTGAGAGCATGCTTGGTCTGGCAGAGCAGAGGGTGGGAGTGTTTGGGGAGAAGCAGTCCTTGAAGTGGGATGTTGGTCAAGGATATATGAGTGTGTGAATTTACCTATGGACTCATTGGAGAGAATTGGCCAGAGCACACTTGAAAAGGCTGCTTAGAGTAGGAGCAGGGGGTGAAGAGACCGAGCACAACAGACCCATCAGATACTCAAGGCTTGGAAAGAGGAGTTACAATCAACCGGGAGGAGCTTTGCCTGCTTCCAGCAAGCTACAGTTGGAGGCCCTTGTAAGAGAGTCCCTGGAAACAATTACAATTGTGCCGCCTGAGAGGAGTCAATTTTGAATGTCCCATAAGCCCAGGACCACCAGCACAGGTCAAGAGAATAAGGGCCATTTAACACTGTGCCTCATCTCTTCCCATCAGCCAGACCTGGGAGGGGCCTGGGAGTTGGGGGAAATAGAAGAGAGAAGCCTGGAAAGGAAACAGCAGTGGAACAAGGCCCCACCCACTGCAGGCTTCCAGGCCAAAAGCAGCCCTGAGCTGGGAAGGTGGGAACCTTAAATCTAATCAGTTAGAAGTGATTACTTCACTGGACTGGAAAATTTCATAGCTACAATGATATCCTTCTTGAGATTGAGTGGCCCAAAAAAGCTATGGGACTTGCTTAAAATTTCCAACAAGCCAAAGGAAAGAGCTAGCTATCCATGTGGGATTTAAGGGGCAGCTTGATTAAAATCAAATTGCTTAATGATCACATTCTATTGATGAAATAGAATCAATTCAATAAGATGGTTACATGAACAGTGCCTCATTTCATCTTTGGAAAAACTCCCCAGGCAGGTACCACACATGGCCCACATTGTGTAGATGAGGACACTGGGGCCACGTGAAGCTTTATCACTTATTCAAAGTCAAACAGCTGGCAAGTATATTAAAAATTAAAATCCATTTATTTCCCTACTGGTTCCAAAGTCTAAGATCGTAAATACTTTCCCAAATTCCCTTTTAAAATGCCATGTTGCTCCACTCTTAGTCCTTTTAAACATCTGACAGTACATACTCCTTGCAGAAAATGAGCCTGGTTACTTTTTTGCTCTGGCTTGGGTATTGTATACCCCTTACTGCATATGTTATGGGCTTTGATTTCTTACATCTTAACTACCACCTCTGTCCTGTTTCCCAAATTATGTCTACATATGTGCTGGCCAGCCCTATTCCCATCTGCTTTTCCTCCTGAATG
>NW_005871079.1:460039-473742 GCF_000147115.1 Myotis lucifugus
CATTTCTGTTAAGCTGACTGAAGGTTTCCTTGCCCTTAACTGCTACTACTGGGCCGAATGTGCACATTGGCTTTTTGTAAAGATATTTAAGATGAGACTCTCTTTGTCTATATTATGGCCGAAACTCCAAAAGGTCAAGAACAAAACCACAGTCTCATGTACCCAAGTGAAATATTAGGCCACTGAGGTGAAACCCTCAAAGAAGATGGTGTCCTTAGGCCACCACACATATGCAGAGTATAAGAGATTGAAATTCAGGAAACCAAAAGAGGAGTTGTGAGTTGAGAACAGGTTTGGGAAAAGGTGCACTGTAAGTCTTATCTGGAAACATACCCCTCTGGTTTCAGTTGTACATAATGGATTTCCTACCCCAGTACCCTCAGGCTTCAGGAGGCTGTGTGGGACCCTGGGAGATGCAGATTCACAGGGGAGCAGTAAGTCAAGACACTGGAGTTTCTCTGGTTGTCTTATTATTCTAAGTGACTATACGAAATAGCACTTTAAACTACCGTATTTTTTTTTTTTGGTATTTTATTTGGATTTTGTTCAGGTGCTATGGGACTATAACAGAGTGAGCCCCATGCAAACTAAACTGATCAGGGGTACTTTTATTATTGTTTGTTCATTTGTAAAGTCTCACCCAAGGATCCTCACAACACTACCAAAGGCCCTGTCACAATCACAGTCAGACTGCTTCTGAGGAAGTGGTGCATGTCCTGTAAACTCAGAAGGATTTATTTAAGATATATTTTTATTGATTTCAGAAAGGAAGGCAGAGGGAGAGAGAGACGGAAATATCAATGATGAGAGAAAATCATTCATCAGCTGTCTCCTGCATTCCCCCTACTGGGGATGGAGCCCATAACTCAGGCATGTGCACTGGGAATGGATCCATGATCTCTTGGTTTGTGGATCGAAGCTCAACTATTGAGCCACACTGGCTGGGCTCAGTAGGATTTTAAGTACAAGCACATCTGATGCTGTCAAAGGAAAGCAAATAATTGTATTAAACACATTTTCTTATACAGTTAATGAATTAATGCCAAGGCTTTTTTGGAACTAACAGGACCACATTGATGAGCACATTAGGTTAGTATTAGTAAAGGGTGTCCCAAAATTCACACAAGAAGTAATTTTGATAGAAAACACAGGTTTATAATTAAAAATAGTAAATTTTTTATTGATTCATAAAGTATACAGTATAGGGTTATGTATGGAATAGCATATCGGGTAAATGGTCTTCACGGCTTTGCTGGCACATACGCACTCTTTTGTTGAAATTTTCCATGACCGTTTTGCATGACCCTCAGCAACACCCTCACGAACTGCTTCGATGTTTTGTGTTGAACGACTTGTTGAAGGACGGCCAGGGTGTTTAAAATCACTAATTGATCCAGTCTCCCTAAATTTTTTAATTAATCTCTTCACAGTTGATGAAGTTAAATCACTATTCCGACCATATTTTGCACGAAAATTTTGAACTGTAGCTGCCAAACTTTCATTATTTTTAAAATATTGCTCAACAATGAAAACGCGTTGTTCTTTCATGTAGCGCTCCATTTTTAATAACCCTGAACTGTCAGCTGTCATGCCATCTTTTTTTTTCATTGGCAACACTTTATGGCACAAATGGCGTAAAATTCAAATCTTGCATGAATTTTGGGACACCCTTTATTAGCAGTATTGCAGTCATTTTAGACTTCAAAATAGCAAATAAAGAATAGTACAGAAGTATGCTAATATTCATTTTATGAATAAAGAATAGCCAAGTGGGCCTCAAATTTGGCATTTAAAAATTAATGACCCTAAAAAGAATATAAAGAGATATAATTACACTGGATCTGAGAAATTCAATTATCATTTATTTAATAGGCTCAGGTGTGTTTTTCTTTGTTTGACACAGTAGAATGGTGTTTTGACCACATAGTCTTAGCGATGCTTGTATTGAGATCTAAGTACCTGAAAGAGGCATATAGATGAAATTCTTGTAAATGGAATAATTTTAAATGTCACTGTGAAAGAACAACTTAAATCAGGAGAAAGGAAGTTGTTTGGGGGTAGTGGATTGTTGAGTCCTGTCATGCTTCCTGTCTCCATTATCTCTGAGCTTGGAGTTGATGCCATTGGTTCCAGCCTTTTTAACCTGGAAGTACTTTGGATTGTCTTCTCCAGTATTTATTGGCACAATTGAATCTACCTTTCCTGTTTCAGGAATTCTGTATCAATTTTGGCCCGCTGAGTGTACCTTCCTTGTTGTCTGCTGCAGCTATGGGTTTATTCTAGCAAATATCTTCTCGCCATTCCGAGGGGTTTGGGACAGGAATGAAAGTAGGTGTCCACCATTTTATCCCATCACTCTCCTTCATAACTCTTCTTCTGTATCAAAAATCAGGCCCAAATTTAACTTTAGAGAAACTTGGATTTAATTTTTCATGTACATTAATTTGCTTAAGCAAGAACAAATGGAGCTAAAAATGTGCAATCACACACACACACACACACACACACACACACACACCCCTACTGTTTATCTGTCTATTTATCCTACTTTGTGGACTTAGTTTTTTCTCAATCCCTGGATAAAACCTGTGCAGTTTCTATCATTTTTATGGTCAATTTTTATGTCTATTGGCCACATTTCAATAATTAAAATATATAATCAAAATTATGAATTTCATTTAAATTTAGATCTTTTCCCTGCCGCCATTTAGAGTCTGCGGCAGGCCAGAGGTCTGCAGAGGGAAATATGTGGGCAGGGCAGGTTTAACTGTTTTTCTATTTCTTCATTTCTCTGCTCCTCCTTCCTTCTCTCAGACAACTAGACAGCTAAAAAGCTCTCATGGGGTAACTTTACTAATATTAATTACTTAACTGAGACCACTGTTGTGACAAGACTGTTTTGTTATCTGAGAGTGATCAGAATAAAATATGGCACTTGTCCAAGATTTATTTCTTCTCAGAACAGAGAATGAACCATCCCAAACAGGCTAGCATAAACAGGCAGTGGAAAAAAAAACCAATGAAATTTTTTTTTCTGATTGTACTCCATGAGTCCCAGTTATTCAAAACAGTAATGGGGTGGGGTCCTCTCTGCTCCTCTGGGATCCTTTAAGAAGTAGTCTGTGTACGGCACTACTGAATTCACCTAGATATGAAAACAGCCAGCATTTCTAAGGGCAAAACTGCTGCTGAGAAATAAGAACAGCCTTTTGGATGCTTTTTAAAGATAAAGACTTGACAAAGTCTCATTGGTTACTTGTTGATGACAATGACATTTTTGGTAGTGGTGCAGAAAAGGTACAGTTGGTAGGGGAGTGCTGTTTAACAGGGTAAAATAAGACTTCCTCATTTGTAATTAAAGATCTAAGATAATGAATGCCAACTCCTTCATTACAAAGTGAGGTGCTGAATCACTCATGTAGAATAGGCAAAGCATTTGGGCTGCAACTGATTTTTAGCCCCCTGGCCTCTCATCCACCTTGACGATTAAAAAAAAAAAGATTGAAAGGCCGAGAGTATTTGGAATTTGGAGGAGTCATTTGAAGATAGTGTGCATGCTGAGTCTCACACCTGTTGTCCCCAAGGGGTAGGGGTAGTAAGTATGTCCCATTCATTTCAAAGCTTTTGAGTAAGGCTTCAAGGATACTAGACAGGGGACTTGATCAGTGTTTCCTGACGTTGGAAGACTTGGACTGAAATCTGACTCATTCCCGATGCAGCCAGTGGCATCAGAGGGGAAAACTGATTTGGGAAGTACCTGCACTTCCTTCTATATGGGTCAGAGGGGTATGCTTTCTGGGGATCCTGTAAGAAGCTCAAATGTCAATCATCTGAAACAATTGTTGCAAGAGAGATTCTGCCAGGGAGTAAGTCATCCTCAGCAGGAAGAAGCTGGTTACCCTCGAATGTGGAATTGGAGTGTAAGTCCTAAGTGACCTGCGTGTTTCCCATATCAGCCTCCCCGGTTATATGTCTACTGGGTTTTCTTAAATGCAGCACATATGGGAAGAGTTTATCTTGGAAGATTACAAGTGAGGACTAAAAATAAATTGTTATTCAGGAAAATAAAGAATAAGCATGATATTATGAAGTGAACTTCCTGCACACATATTAGACATTTTTTATATTACCATTTGACTCAAGTGAGACTTTACTATGCAAATTAAATGGAAATGTTAGTGATTATCCTGTGGGTTTGTGCTGTGTTAATTTAGCTGATTCACATACCAAATTGCCAATCTCCAGTTTGTGAGATATATATATATATATATATATATATATATATATATATATATATATATCCCAAAAGACTTTTAAACATATGGAAGTGCTTTTATAAATTACCCACCCTTATGTCAGGTTATGAACATTTCTAGACCAAAGTGATCTTTCACATTAAGATGGTATAGGATTAGGTTTGCCTACATGCAACACAAACCACAAATCAACAGTGGCTGTTCACATACAGTTTTATTCTTTCATGTAAAAAGTCTGGAGGATAGCAGGCCAGGACCGGTATGGAATTTCGACAGATTAACAGAGACCCACTTCTTCCAGCTTTCTGCTCTTCCAGCATTTGGGTAGGGCCCAAGACAGCTGCTAGAAACCTGTCATTATGTCTGCTTTCCATGCAGCAGAAAGCGGGGAGGGGGAAGGAGAGGAACCTTTCCCGGAGGTTGTATAAATTACTTTCACTTATTCATAAGGGAGACTAGAAAAACATAGTCTGAAACACCAAGGTCCCAGCTAAAATTTTGGGTTCTATGATGAAGATGGGAAGCCTAATACTGGAGGATAACATTTGCCTATGATATAGGACAGAGGGTGAGAGTGGGCTCTAGAGTCAGATGGCTTCTCTTTGCTTCTTGGCTCCACTGCTTGTTAGGTTGTAACTTTGATCAAGAGTCTAAAACTTCCCATGTCTTTATTTCCTCAGGTGTAATGTGAGAGTAGGAGAGTTTTCATGAGCACGTAATGTGAAGACATTTTGAGTGGTGTCTGGCCATGTGCTATGGTTATTACCATTATCCTCATGGTTTACTATAACTCACTAAGCTATAGTCAGTATAGCCTCTGGAGTTCACTACTGTAGCTCCAGAACTTAGTAGGATGCCTGGCACATCATAGACATGGATGGATGAATGAATGATCCAGACTGCGTGAGTTTTGAATTGTGAAATTTCTACTTTTTCCGTGGTTTACATGGGCATTTCTTAATCCCTTTCAACCTTAGTTTTCCCTTAAGATGAAGATAAACTATTCCAAGTGTTCTTCCTTTCTCCCTCCAGATTCATTCTCTACCCTTCTAACCCTGCTCTGTGCCAAGGAGGCTGACATTTATGGATTGCATCAATGAGCTCCCTTGCCCTCTGGCTTCCTGTTGGGATTCGCCTGTAGAAGGCACTGACAGGTGTTCAGAGGTGGGAGGAGAGTTGGTTTGCTCATTTGTTCCTATGGCTTCCTTTCTACAGAGCCATGGTTTGTCGGTGGCTGTGTGCTATAGACAGAATGTTTGGGTCCCCCAAAAGTAAATGTTGAAACCCTAAGCCCAGTGTGATGGTATTAGGAGGTGGATCATTGTGAGCCCTCATAAATGGGATTGGTGCCATGTGAGGACATGGTGAAAAGATGGCCTTCACCGGACATTGGATCTGTCAGCGCCTTGATCTTGGACTTCAAAGCTTCCATAACTGTGAGAAATAAATTTCTGTTGTTTATAAGCCACCCAACCTATGGTATTTATAACAGCAGCCTAAGGTGGACTAAGACACTATGTGTCTGTTCTGAAAGCCACAACTATCAAGTGGCCCTTTCTTTACAACTAGGTCTTTCTGGGTTCCAGTGATTGCCCCTACCCTACGGCTCCCCACTATTGTGTCCTCATGGCACTTCAACATTGTTTGGGGGTTTTCTGAATGCTGGTCATACTTTTAAAAATACTTCTTTTATTAAACTCTCCTCAGTTCCCCATTTTATTCTACTTTTTGTTCATTTTGTTCTGTGACCATGATTGATACACGATATTAGTAGGGTGGCTTTGAGCATTTAATGAAATAATAATGCATACAAAGTGCTTAATGTGGTGTCTGACACAGAATAAGCACTCAATAAACTTAAACTCCACTAATGTTACTATCTTCTGCTTTCTTTTACTTCTCATTATTTCAATATATTTGTTTCATAAAATTTTCAAAGATGTTGATTGCTTTGTTGACGTGATCATTGCCAAGAATGATCAGAGCGTAACTAAGGCAAATTTTTGGGTCAAATTTAAACCTTAAAACAAAATGGTGGCTAGTCATCTTCCCCTGCTGCCAAAGATATGTCTTCTTTTTTATTAAAGCATAAACTATAAAGCATAAACTATACTGTGTCCTATACCATTGACCTGTTAACTTGGGGATCTAAGAAGAGGAGCAGTTGAGCTGAGGGTATAGGAATGAGAACTTGGAAATTGGGCTAGGAGGCTGTGGTCTTAGAGAACAGGGTGAGAGAAGCTAAGGATCTGTAGAGCCATGGAATAGACTAGGGAAGTAGGACCAGAGACTGTAGTTAAAATTGCTTTGAGTTGTGGTGATTCCTAGTTGTTGCAAAGCCTTATTATATTAACCCACAGTGGACCAAAGGCATATGACTATAGCTATGATAGCAGTTGAAGTCTTCAAATTTCTAATCAGTGGTTTCTCTTTTTTTATAAACAAAATCTAATGGGATTAATGAGATCTGGGGCTTCATTGAATGTGTTGGGGAACCTAGTTTTTAGGATCAGGAACAATAATGGGTTCTGGTGGTGGTGGTGAGTTCTGGTTCTCTGCTGTGAACTTCTACATTTATGATATTCTAGAGTTTTGTATGAAACTATTCAATCCTCACTGTCTGTTTTTGTTCCCAAGATCCCCTAGATGTTACCCATGTTGCATCTGCAATTGGTTTGTGTACATCTTACAGTCTGCAGATTTTTCTCATAGTAATAATTGCTTTCTAATTCATTGAATTATCATCTGTGATAGAAAATGGATAATGATGACGGTGATGATGAGGATTATATCTGAAGTCCTATTCAATTTATAAAGTGATTGCTATAAATAATTCCTTACTTAGGGAAATAAAATATATTAAACTTGAGAAGGAAATAGAAAGCAAATATAATTAATATTTAGTTGAATGCAGAACTTTTCATTTCATAGAAAAAACTAATTTGATTTTTATTTTCCAACAATGTAAAGTAAGAAATTGCCATTTTTACATGTTTATGATGAAATAGCTGCTATAAGATATCACTTATTTTTTAATGTCAATTGAGTCAACAATTAAAATCAGAGTCTACTTCAACAAAAATATATTTTGGTAACTGATTATTTTTACAATTAATTCATTTTTCTTACATTTGGCTTCTGTTTTTTTTTTTTTTCCAGATTTGGATCTCAGAAACACATGAACAAACGGCACGAGTTTTTTTAAACACAGAATTGGCTCAAATAAAAAGCCGTGCTTTATTGAATGAGGAAACATGGTGCTCTGGGATTGTTGAAAGGTATTCTTAAAATGAAGGGGTATTGAGACAAATATGAAGGTTAAGTTCAGCTCTGGAATGTTTCTGCTACACTGCTTCACAGTTTATCATTTTCTTCTACCCAATCGTGTTTCCCTGCCCCTTATAGACACTTTCATGAAAAATCTCTGATAAACTTTTTGAACATAAAAAAAAAAAGAAAGGTATTCTTAATATTTTTCTTTGCTTACGGAATAGGGAATGCAGGAAAGGAGTTATGTAAGTACCGAAGAGGTCTAGTGGCACTAGCTACACACTACAGGAACACTTAAAGCACAGGAGCACATCTCATGCCTCCATGCTGTCTGCCTATGCCATTCCTTCTGTTTGGAATTCCCTTTCCTCAGTTTGCCAATCAGCACTACTCATTCTGGGTCCAGCTAAAATGTAATTTTTACATGTTTTTTTCTGGTCAAGGATCTGAGTAGGTTTGAACCCCAGCTCCACAATTTACTTGTGAACGTTATTTGGTGTCTGTAACCCACAGTTTGTTCACTATAAAATGGGAATCATAAAAGTATCTACTTTTATGAAGTTTTATAGAGTTTTTCTGAAGTTTAGATGAAATAAAGTATGAAATGTGCATAGAAATATTGCCTGAGTTGCATTAAGAATTAGCTAAACTGTTATTAAACAGAATTAATTGCTTTTACCTCCTTGCCCTTTGAGCATTTTGTTTGTGTTTTGTAAACTAGTTGGACTTACACTCTAATTATTTATATGTAGGTATGTTTCCCTGAGATAGACAGTCTTTTGAGGGTAGGAACTGTTTTTTAGTCATATCTGTAGTCCTGCAACCTGGCACAGTACCTTTCCATGGAAGTGTGTGATATAGACTTTCTCTTATATTTTAATTATTGGACAATGCTGTTGAAGTAATGACGGAATACTGACATTTTCATTTACACATTGGGACATTTTATTTTGCAAAGTGCATAAAGTTATAAACATGAGTATCCTTTAAAAATAATTATCATAAAAATTTAGCACCAAGTTAGTTTTCTATGGCTTTGATAGTTCATAAATGCCAGTCTGACATGCTTCTAAAATTGTTATCTTGTTTCCAGGGACACTGGATTGCCTGTGACAGGCTTTGGAGCTCTCTTTACCAGACACCCACCAGATCGGCGCAGGATGTAAGTAGTCCTTAAACTGCTGCAGATTGCACAAATGTTTCTTAGTGATTCAGGAGGTTTGTTTGCAGGGGTGAAGGTGTGAGGGGCGAACCAAAGTCAACAAAAGGCCCTTTATGTGGCAGCTTTCAGACTTCTTTCCTTTAACAAAAGGTTATTTTCCATCAATGTGCATAATGTTAATAAGTAATAGTCAACCCATCTTATTTATGGTTTCCATATTTGCAAATTCTCATACTAAAAAATTATTTATAACCCCCAAATCAATAATTGGGGAGTTGTTGCAGTCATTCATGAACATATAGAGTGTGGTGAAAATTTTGAGCCACCTTATGCATACATTCCCAGTTTAAGTTGAGCAAGGTAAGGCTCTGCCTCTTGTTTTAGCTCTAGTACTGTATGCAAGTGTCCTTTTCAAGGTCTACTTAGTGAGTGTTTTGTTTTGTTTTTTAATTGATGAATTTGCTGTTTGAAATGGCTCCCAAGTACTGTATGGTGCTAAAGTGCTATCTGTTATATCTAAGCACAAGAGGCTGTGATGTGGAAAAAATAAGTGTGCTAAATTAAGCTTCCTTCAGGCATGAGTTATAATGCTGTTACCTGTGAGTCCAATGTTAATGAATCAACAATATATATTAAATAAGGTATCTTTAAACAGAAACACACATAAAACCAGTTACATATTGGTTAGTTGATGAAAATATTATAACCAGAGACTCCTAAGACTCTAACTCCATATTTCTCCAAGGAGCATTTGCTAATACAGTGTTCAGCATTTGCTAATACAGTGTTTGTAGTGACTTTATAGAACATAACTGTGAATAATGAGAATTTACTATAGAGCAAGAGACTAGCAACTTTGCCAATAAAATAAATAAAATTTGTGTTGGGGGTGGCATGACTTGTTACTACAGAAAAGAGATTCCTTTTCCACTCATCTGTTTAAAGAATACAAACTTTTATAATTTCTGTAATGATATAGAGATAAATGATGTGGAAATACAGATACTTCCAAGCATGACAAAATTCTAAGTATTGAATTGTGCATTATGAAGATATGAGTGTGTGTCATCGTCACCAGCAATTTAAATGTGCTTGCTTCCTTTGAAAACTGTCTGGTATTAGAACTAAGCTAATTTGCTGAGTCTGCCTGAGGTGGGGAGAGTTGGGGAGTCTCACCTCATTTCACAGTCACCTATAAAAATTCTGGGCAGGTATTCTAACGCTGTGGGTTCTAACTCCAATTGCTCCGGCACAGCTGGCCTGGCCTGCATCCCTCACAGCCTGTAGCACCTCTACGTGGGCTGGAAGGTCCACAAGGAGTATCCCCAGTATGATCCATGGGGAGAATGGGCTTTGGGCTTCCATCAAGGCAATGGGCTAAAAGCATCCTGCTGGCTCCCTTCTCTACATTGAAGTCTGGAATTTCCAGCAAAGACATGTGCTGGGGTCCAATCCCAGCAGGTCCAGGGGTCCCCAAAGGTGTGGACGGAGTCGGCGAAGAAGGAATGACACGAAGACAGCCTTCAGTTGATCAGCAGCCTAGTCAGGACCTCTAGCCAGGATCTCCAGCCAAAGTTCTGGTCGGAGCTCTGGTTAGGAACTGATCAGGATCTGATGATGATCTGATGAGGATCTGATGTTTATTGTCTTGTTACATCCATATTTATACCAGCCGATTTTAATCCTGTCAATTTCTATTACAAAGGTTAGGGCGTTTCTTATCTCCATTCCAGGGAGTAAAGATTATGTAGCTTAACTACCCGCCTGGCACTTAATTAAGGGGTTGTATCCCCTCCCTAACCTCAGGGAAAGATCCCCACCTGGGGAAACAACCTTTCTCGGAGAGGTGACCTTGGTTAAAACACATGGCGCTAAAGAGAGCAAACATATTAAGAACAATATGCTATATATGCCAGGTCCCTTGAAACATATGCTGTGCAGATGTTTCTTTCCTGCAGCGACTGTGTCAAGCAGCAAGGATGGACCGGCTCCCGGCAGACATGGGAAGGTATAATGAATCCAGAGGCAGACTTTGACAACTGGATCAAAACTCTGAGAAACTCACAAGAAAATAAAGGGCTAGAGCAGGAGAAGGCTAGGGGATGGGAGGAGCAGAGAAGGGAGAAGGCAAAAGATGAAGTCTCTAACTGGAGTCTTGGTCCAGTCCAGGGTGGGAGCTGTGATCTCATTGGGCCAGGCTTAGACAGGATCTGAAAGAGTCTTATCTGTTGTGTTTGCAAACTTGGGTAATATGCTCAAAGTTGGGTTTTTGCATGGACTTTGATTGCTGTTTTTAGTCCACGGCAGAAAATGAGACAGCCAAGGTTCTACATAATAAAGAATTTGATGTCAACAACCTCCCTCCCTAAAGCTCTGATATCAGCATTGAGATCTATAATGCCAGCCACAGATAGCCAGTGGGACCCTGGGTTGTCTTCCCCAACTCCAGTTAGAGAAAGCAGTCTCAGATACAGAAGAAGAACTGGGATGTGCATCTTAAGGAGAAAGAAATGGCAGGGAAAATAAGTGTAGTTAAGCCAGAAACTGCAGTAGAGGCACTCAACCCATATTTCCCCAACTCACAGTGAAGACACCAATTTAGCCTCTCTTTTCTTGTTTTAAAATATATTATTGATTTCAGAGAGGAAGGGAAAGGGAGAGAGAGATAGAAATATCAATGATGAGAGAGAATCATGGAATGGCTGCCTCTTGCATGCCCTACACCAGAGATCAAGCCCACAACCCAGACATGTACCCCGACCGGTAATTGAACCATGACCTAATGGTTCATAGGTCAATGTTCAAACACTGAGCAACACCGGCTGGGCTAGCCTCCATTTTCAATGGACTACTTATGTAGTCATCAAAAGCGGAGGCAACTGATAGTTTTAGGAGTAACACAGATGAAGTCTCAATTGAAAAGCTCATAACACATCTAAAGAACAAAAGCATCATGAAGAATGAGCTATAGGCAACCAATATGAGAGGAAACAGACCTGATGGAGCAAATGGAGCAGGAATTTAAAACCAATGGAACAAAAAGCTAAAGCTTTATTATTTAGGGAAATGAAACAGCAGAAAATGTAGACAAAATAATAAAAATCAAGTTGACATTAATATCCCAACAGCAATACTGGATATAAGAGCATAACATTAAAGTATTGAAGGAAAAGAATTTTGATCCCACAATTATTTCAATGTGAGGGTCAAATAAAAATGCGGGTATAAAAGCGCTGGTTTCAGACTTGCTATCCTGCCATGAACCACTGCAGAACTGGACAAATACATCAAGTGTTGGACAGCAACCAGTGAGGCTCTGTGCTCCTTGAGATGGGAGGTGAGCATCACATTCTCCTCTGACTCACCGAGAAAAGCTTTTCTGGCTGTGGTATAGGCAAGTGAACCCAAGTGTAGAGCAGTGTTCTTCTTGAGCCTGGAGATGGGAATTGGAATTTAGAGCTTCTGATAGGACTGGAATTTGTAGGACAGGATATTGGAGAGAAGGAAACCTGCATGGGGTTCACCTCAGATGATTGGTCAGAGCCTGGACTCTGGGTGCACTATCAAATTAGTAGCCCTAGCATTAAAAAATCAGCTAGAGCTGTCTTTGGTATACTCTGAAATTTCACAATGATGCTCTCTCCTGTGTATTGTGTAGTAGGCTCTGGGCATACATTACCTGCCTTCAAATCCTGGGCCTTCCACTTAAAGATCTTGGGCACATTTTGTACATCAGTTTCTTTATCTGTAAAATGGGAGTAATAATTATAAAGGCACCCATTTTATAGGGTTATTGTGATGATTAAATAAGTTAATGTATGTAAAACAATTAGAAGGGTAACTGATGCACGTATGGTAAGTGCTGTGCAAGTCAGCTGGGCCAGATACTTGATGAACACTTTCAGTCTAGAAACTCCTACCTATCAGTTCAGGGCAATGTCCTTGATTTATTTCATTGATGATTTATACCTTCCATTTTCTCTGTTCTCTCTTTTTGGAAAGTCTTTATTTGGATATTGGATTGCTTGCCCTGTTCTTTTAATTGTCTTATCTTTTCTATTTTATTTTTGTCTTTACTATCTACTTTGTTCTCTGTTTCTTCAACCCTACTATTGAGTTCAATTTTTGTTTTCTGAATCCTTCTGTTTTTATAGGATCCACTATTTGATTTTATGACCACAATATCTTCTTTTACCTATCTGGAGGAGTTATACTGATAGTTTATTTTTCTTTATTTTTTCCTCCACGCATACAGTCTCTTATTTTGTCCAAGAATGCTCTCTTGTTTCTGTTTGTATTATTTGTTTGTAGTTATGTATCTTCCATGCTAGGGGTTTCCATCAAGTGTTCGGAAATTAATCCTTAGTTTTCTCTTCATGAGATGAGGCTTTTCGGGCCTGTCAGTAAGGCTTATTGACTTGGAATTTCACTGGATCTAGGTGGGTCTTTTTCTTCTTCTTCTTCTTCTTCTTCTTCTTCTTCTTCTTCTTCTTCTTCTTCTTCTTCTTCTTCTGTTTTTTTTTTTTTTTACAGAAGCTCTTGTGTCAGTATTTTAGTCTTTCTGTGGGGGCTGGTCAGATTCCCCAGAGGAAGCTCTCACCCATCTGAAAGGTGAAGGGCTGGGGCCTGTGTTCCTGCAGCCAGTAGGGCAATTGGCTGGGACATCAATATTCATACTTCATTGTGTATGGTCACTGAACTATGTTGTTGATCAAGGACTTTCTCTTTTACTCTTTCCAGTGAATAAATTTCTAGCTTTCTGCTGGCAATAACCCAGCAGTGTGGAGTGCAGTTGGGGCCTGGAGTTCTAACTGCTTCTCAGACAGCTCTCCCCCAGGCCTCCCTTGCTGCTTTAGGACTCCTCCTCCTCCTTGTGGGCCTTCTCCTTCTTCTTTTTTCAGAAGCTCTTGTGTCAGGATTTTAGTCTTTCTGTGGGGGCTGGGGCAGATTCCCCAGAGGAAGCTCTCACCCATCTGAAAGGTGAAGGGCTGGGGGTAGTGTTCCTGCAGCCAGTA
>NW_005871079.1:474098-512805 GCF_000147115.1 Myotis lucifugus
TTGGTTGATCTCTCCCCCTTACCCCCACCCTCCCCTACCTTCCCTCTGATTTTTGACGGTCTGATCGATGCTTCTCTGTCTCTGGATCTGTTTTTGTTCATCAGTTAATGTTGTTCATTATATTCCATATATGAGTGAGATCATGTGATATTTATCTTTCTCTGACTGACTTATTTCGCTTAGCATAATGCTCTCCAGTTTCATCCGTGCTGTGGCAAATGGTAGGAGTTTCTTCCTTTTTACAGCAGCATAGTATTCCATTGTGTAGATGTACCACAGTTTTCTAATCCACTCATCTGCTTATGGGTACTTAGGCTGTTTCCAAACCTTAGCTATGGTAAATTGTGCTGCTATGAACATAGGGGTGCATATATCCTTTCTGATTGGTGTTTCTAGTTTCTTGGGATATACTCCTAGAAGTGGGATCACTGGGGCAAATGGAAGTTCCATTTTTAGTTTTTTGAGGAAACTCCATACTGTTCTCCACAGTGGCTGCACCAGTCTGCATTCCCACCAGCTGTGCATGAGGGTTCCTTTTTCTTTGCATCTTCACCAGCACTTGTCATTTGTTGATGATAGCCATTCTGACAGGTGTGAGATGGTACCTCATTGTCGTTTTAATTTGCATCTCTCAGATGATTAGTGACTTTGAGCATGTTTTCATATGTACATTCATTCTTAACCCTGAAGTCATCAAGTCTGATCTGAAATGTCACTGCCTCCAGAGGAGCTTCCCTTCCTACTGCTACTCTCAGCCCCCATGCTAGGTCCCTTGTGGGTATGTACAGCACTGTGTGCTTTCTTTTATCACAACGCTTATCCACCTTGGTTGCAATTGATTACATTCTTGTTTGTCCTTCTTGCTCTAAAGTCAGTGCTCTGAAGGGCAAGACTGCCTCAGCTCTATCCCTAGTGTCTAACAGAGAGCCTGACCTATAACACAAGCACAGTAGTTATTTCTTGGCTGAATAAATGATTTCTGATGATGAACATTAAATTATAATTGGAAAGGGTGTGGTTAATTCCTATCTTATTTGATTTAAGACATCAAGGCCTGTAGAACCAAAAGTTGATCTCAATTCTATGCTAGTAAATACATTAGAAGACAAGGTCTCTTTGAAAATCATCTCTTATTGGTTTGAATTGCTAGAATTACTTGTTTTATTTGATTAATGAGAATTAACAAAGAAATAAAATATATGAGTACCTTCAACCGTTCTCTGCTAATTTCATACGCAATTCTTTCTTTCAGTTAATGTACATTAATTATAGGGCATTCCATACAATAGAATGCTGTGATATTTTAGAATATGCTCTCTTGAATATTAAATATTCTTTTGCTTCTTGCCAACTGTACAGCTGTGGAAGTTAAATGTCAACTTTAAAAGGCAATGAATAAGAATGAGTTTGCTCAATGGACCAAAATAATGTGCTTCAACTTATAAAAGAAAAGCTGTAATCATAATGTAAATTTAAACCTCAGGTTACCTCTTAACAACAACAAAAAATCAGAAAACAGGTATAGCTTTGTTATTAAGGAGACATCAGTCAGATGCCTTTATATTAATTTTTAATATAACATCCGTTATGCTGTGATGGCATTTGACAGTTTGTTTCTTTTCTCACAACTTAACCAAGAGCCTACCTACTTAATTTAAAACCAATGTGAAGAAGACACAACACCTTTCCTCCTTAAACTGGCAGCAAGTATCTCAGTGAAGCATACTGAAAATCAGAATAACTAGAATGTTGGACACCACTGGACTTGTCACTTTTGACCTTAAATAGAGAAAAGGGCTCTGTGAATAAATTCCTTTCACATAAGTCACAGACAGAGAAAAAAATTAAATTATAATATAGGAGTAGTTGAGACTAAAAGTGGTATCAATGACTTAAACTTTAAAAATGAGATTTATATAGTTTGAGGCTAATTGAGCTCATCTAGAACCAGAACTATTGTTTCTCTTGAGAGTTGGTTGCATTTCCATCAATGAGTTTCCAAGGAATTGGCATTGGCCAGTGATGGAAGGGGTGACAGGCAAGGAGGTTCAATGGCCTCTTAGACATCAACAGTGCTCTCTCTCCCCATATATATATATATGGAGAGGAGAGAGAGAGAGAGAGAGAGAGAGAGAGAGAGAGAGAGAGAGAGAGAACCTCACACAGGGGATTGAACCCACAACCGGGCATGAGCCCGGAACAGGAATTGAACCTCGACCTCCTGATTCACAGGTCGAAGCTCAACTACTGAGCCACACTGGCCGGGCCAACAGTGCTCTTATAGTCTCAAACTGGTACAGTTACATGTTAGGGGATCTCCAACGTACCTTGCTTTTACTACATGTATAGAGACATGAAAGGTGTAGAAAAGTAATGAGAGGCACATTTTCTTTAAGACACATAGGAAAAGGGGATAGGAACATGACTATAAGTAGGAAGCTAACTTACAAGTCAGTTTTGCCCTCCTATCTTGCTCTCAAAAATCCTCAAGGAACTTTCACTTCATTTGGAAGTACTCTTTATGAGACATGGAAAAATAACTCACTAATTATCAGAAGGCCCCTGGATATATGATTATCTAATATAAAATCATTTTACAATTTGTCCATAGAACAAGACTATTGTAGCCAATTCCTTCTAAGTAAGGTTTTCTGTGTATAATGACTGGACTGCAGCTGTGACCATTAACAAACAACCAGGAACCAAAACAATGGGACAAAAACAATGACAACAAAACCACATCAAGTTGATCCAAGTATAAATATAATTTTAAGCTCTTATTTCTCAGAAGCTCTTATTTAAATATGCATATATAATGTGTGTGGCCCTGGGATAATGGTTTACAGGAGAAGTTAGTTTTTTTACAGGGAAAATCCAGTTGTGGCATAGAGTATTTTCTGAGTGAGAAGCAGGTCCATGGGAGCCTGGGTCAGTTTGAGGGCAGCCCAGGAGCACTGACCACCTACTGGAGGATGGAAAGATATAAAAGGTAGACCTCTTATAAGGTCAGCCCAAACCAATGCGTCTTGTTATTTTTATTCAATTTCATTGCCTCCTGATGGTAGTGACATTTTAGGATAAATGTGTCATTTATCCTAAAATGTGTCATTTCCAGAATTCATCCAAGCACTTATTGCGATCCACATGCCTGGAGAAGAAAGAGATTCACAGTGTTTTGGATCACTGTGTAGCTTTTTGGACATGGTGTGGTTTTCCAGAAATAGGAGACGCGACTTCTACTTCTGGACCTGCACTCAACTTGCTGTGTGACCTTGTGCTGGCTAATAACCCTCTCTGGTTTCCATGGTTTCCATCTGGAAAATGAGTGGAAAATGAGGGGATTGAACCAAATGATCTGTAAAATCCTTCCCTGCTCTAAACTTTTATGATACTAAGGAGAAAGGCATCTGAAGTCACATAAGTGGACAAGTTAAATGAGGTCAAAAAGTAGTTCAGGCAGTTAAGTTTTCATTGTTGGCATAGAGCACTTATCCATATGTGTGTGGAGTGATTACTTCACACTAGTAGTAGCAAGCTTAGGCCACAGTTTTAAACCTTCAATTTATTTCTCTCACGGGTGCATTTAGCATCTGTAAAACCTTTGTCGCTCTCCAGAGGAACAGGACTGCATGTGAATAATAAGAGGGTTTTTTCTCTTCTTCTTTTCTCAAAGTACAGCGCAAGGCATTTACTTTTTTTCTGTTCAGTCATTTGTGTGGTGGGTAATCTCTTGGTAAAATACCACCCAGGTGTTAAACATTTTTCCAGAAGAAAAAATTTTTTAAAAAATTGCCCTGTCATGACAGTGATGAGGGTAACAACAAAGGAAATGTGAAGAGGAGAGTGGTGTGGTGAAAAGACAGTAGAATGGGAGCGAGACAGACTGGAATTCAATCCTTGATTCCCCATCTTACTCATTGTAGGACCTTTTGTTTTTGTGTGTCCAGCTTTCTCTTTTGGACAGCATCCTCTCCCCCAATCAGTCAGGTCATATAATGGATGGGCTGGCTTTTCTCCCCCACAACCCGAAGTGTTGGCCACATGACCCAGGTTGGGCCAATCAGAAAACACTCTAGGATAATAAGTGGAGTTTAGGGCAAGATGCTCTCTCATGCTTCAGGTGGCAGATTACAGAGGGCATCTTGCTGCTGTGGGGAGCATCCACCTATAAATGAAGCTAAGCAGAGATGTGGAAAAAGAATTCTGAGGACATTTTTTTATATGTGCTGATATATTCCTTTTTGTGTGTGTGTGTGTGTGTGTTTTTCTTAATTAAGTTTAAGTTGGGTTTCTGTAACTTAAAACTTTAAGACTAATACTAAAAATAGCAAATGGCTACATGGTGCTTATTATGTTCCAGACACTATTCTAAGGGTTTTACATATGCTAACTCATTTACTCTGACAAAAACTCTGTGACTTGGTTCCATCATTATCTACTTTCTATGGAGGGAAAATCAAAGGCACAGAGAAATCAAATAACATGTGCAAACTCACATAGCTAGTAAGTGATAACAAGCCAGGATTTGAACTGAGCATCTAATACCAAATTTCATGGTCTTAGCCATTTTTTTCTATGCTGTTCTCTGAATGATAGACCAACCAGGAGAACTTTGAACATCACTTTCCTCTGTAAACATGGAGATGATAATTGCTACATTTAGGCAGGCCAGGCCTTGAGTGCCAAGCTCATAAAGGAAGTACTGGGAAAAGGTTCTTTATCTCTTTTGAAATTTTTGGAATCAATTTTTCCATTTTTTCAAACAAACTGGGTTAATGGTTTCTAATATATACCTTGGTTTTGGCTTGACACTTTCCCTGAGGAATCTTGCCTGAGGTCATATCACCAACTGGGGCTCCCAGGAATAGGTGGCTTAGCTAGTGCTGAGTAACTGATTGCTTTTCTAGTTGGCCAAATGTGCTGAAATGACTTCAGAGTCAGCCTACCTGCTATTGCTCTTTGCATTACTCCTTCCTTAGCTGGTGTACATTGAAGCCGAATGACTAAGTGGAACACTTATCCATTCGTTAATATTTGGGGCTGTGACTTAGATTCTGACTTGAGTTGTGCGCCTTGGCACAGGAGTGTTTTAATGGTGGGTAACAATAACCTATTCCATTTCTGTCCTTGTAGGGTAATTCAAGTAATTTGATAAGAAAATTTTTGTGAAAGCACATGATATGGTACCTGTTAGACCTAAAGTTAGGGCATTATAATATGCTAATTCAGAACATTCTTACAAGCCTTTATTGTATCTAACTTCCTTAGAATAGCTATTCAAGTTGCACCCACAAAGTTGAAGGTCAGGTTTCTTTGTGTATTCAGGTGTGCTCACTAAGGCCCTCCAGATAAAATATGAAGATAGGTGTATTTGATTTACTTATTGTGGTTGCTAATCTCCTGAGGTGGCCTCCAACAATTCCTCCCACTCTGTACAAACATGCCACAGCTCCTATCAAGGGGCAAAGGTTATCTGCCTGCCTTCTGAATCTGGGTTGGTCTTGTGACTGGCTTTGATCAATAAAATGTGGCAGAAGTGATGTTCTGGGACATCTGAATGTAGACACACTTAAGGAGACTGGTAGATGCTACTTTCTGATTCTTGGACTGTAGTTGACATGCTGTGAGAAACCAAAGACACATGAAGAGGGCATATGGAGGTGAACCAAGGCACTGTATTTGCCAGCTCCAACTGAGCTCCCAGACAACAGGCAAAACTGGTTGCCAACCATGGGCTTGAGCTATCTTAGATATTCCAGTCTAGTCAAATACCTGCATGCCCATAGCTGTGATGTCCCATGGAGCAGAAAAACCACCCAGCTGAACCCAGTCATCCCACAGAATAACCAGACAATAAAATGATTGTTATTTTAAGCCACTAACTTTTAAAGCACAGAAATAATTGAAACAACCTTCATGCCTCTAACTACCATGATTATATGGCTACTTCTACCATTATTTGACCTATAAATAGGCTATCCTATATAATAAAAGGCTAATATGCAAATTGACCAAATGGCAGAACGACCGTTCGCTATGATGTGCACTGACCACTAGCAGACACTCAACGCAGGAACTGCCCCCTGGTGATCAGTGTGCTCCCCATGGGAGCGCTGCTCATCCAGAAGCCCTGAGCCGGGCTCATGACTGGTGAGCACAGCAGTGGTGGCGGGAGCCTCTCCCACCTCCGCGACAGCGCTAAGGATATCCAACTGTTGGCTTAGGTTCACTCCAGTCCCCATGGGGAGCAGGCCTAAGCTGTCAGCTGTCAGTTGGACATCCCCTGAAGGCTCCCAGACTGTGAGAGGACACAGGCCGGGCTGAGGAACCTCCCCCCCCCCCCAGTGCACAAATTTTATGCACCAGGCCTCTAGTTTATAATATTTATAATGACCTATTTGTCATTGCTAATCTATCAGGGATGCAAGCAGTTCAAACTTTTGGGACTAATGAGCTAACAAAACAAGTGAGTGGTAAATATTTTCAAAATGTCATGGCTGTGGAATTTATATTTAATTTCCGCATTCCTTTTATCCCATGTGTGTTAATGATAAGCCAATATTGCTGGCATTTCTCTTTATGTGAAAATTTATGTGGTTGTCATAAAATACCATTATTTATAATTACTTTGGTGGTGGTGTGGAGGGAGAGAAGGGTTCAGATTTTAGACATATTGAAAGGGATAGACATTTACTTGATGACTGATTAATTATGAGGGTAAAGAAGACTCAAGGTTGATTCCCAAGCTTCTGGCTTAGGTAACTGGGGGTCATTGGGGCTATTCGTTGAGGCAGTTAAGATGGGAGGAAGAGCATGTCAAAAAATGGGTTGATATTTGAGACTGGAACAGGAGAGAGGTCTCTGACTCAGACCAATTGCTAATTTAAGTATTCTAACTAGTTCCTCTGCCTCCCCTGCAATCCATTCTCCACTATGCAGCTTGAATAACCCAATTAAAATGCAAAGAGAACCATGTCCTTCCACTATTTGATTATTATCCTTACAGTAATGTTTTTTCTTCTAGTGTTAATGACCACATACTATGTGTCTGAGTTAAGGCTGTTCTGTGCCTTATTTAATTTAGTTCTCATTCTTTGAGAATGGATGCTGCAAACTACCTCCATTGAAAAGGGCTCAGAGAGGTAAAGTCACTTTCGAAAGGCACCAGAGCTGGGTTTCAAACTCCTGTCTTGTCTGTCTGACTGCAGTGTCTGTGTCTTTAACCACTGTAGGACATTGCCCTTCATGCTTAAATGTATATAATGCTCCATATCCTTCAAAGTACTTCCACATGCATTATCCATTATTCCTTTCCTCCATTTGGTAGGTATTTTCTTAATTGTATAGAGGAGGAAATCAAAGCAGAGAGAATTAAGGAATCCAAATTCCTCATTAATTAATTAATCCAAACATAAATATGTATGGAGCAGATTCTAATAGGGAATTAAGATGCAGAGGGTTTAAGTGACCTGCTCAAGGCCTCATGACTGCTTAGTGGTAAACAAAGACTAGAATCTTCGGGTTCACAGTTCTGTATTCTTGATGGGAGGGGAGAACTGCTTCCAAACTGCTAAGGTACTTAGCAAGGGCTTGGCTTGGATCAGGAGTAAAAGCAGATTCAGTTTGTCCTCCATTATATCTTCCTTCTCTATCTCCTGGACACTAGCTCATTAGAAGTTGATTTCTAAAACATAGGCCTGGCATTCAGCAGCTGTGGAACACTGATCAGATTTGGTGTATGTGGCTTCATTTAGTAGGTAGAAGGAGGAGGAAATAGCAGGGATATTCATTTCAGCACAATATAGTTTATTTTTAAATGATGAATGCTGTTAAGAATGAGACAGGTCCTAACCGGTTTGGCTCAGTAGATAGAGCGTCGGCCTGCGGACTGCAGGGTCCCAGGTTCGATTCCGGTCAAGGGCATGTACCTTGGTTGTGGGCACATCCCCAGAGGGGGGTGTGCAGGAGGCAGCTGATCGATGTTTCTCTCATTGATGTTTCTAACTCTCTATCCCTTTCCCTTCCTCTCTGTAAAAAAATTAATAAAATATATTACAAAAAAAAAGAATGAGACAGAATTTCCCAGAGTGGATGTAAGCTCCCCCTTTCCTCCTACCACACACAGTCAGGTAGACCCCTTGGACCCCTGTGGCTAAATAAGTAATCTGGCTAAATAATGGCCCTCATCTTAAATAATAAATGCAGGGTCTGCTGCTGCCGGTGATGGGATTAACTCCAAATTAATTCTCTGCTTCTTTGAGTCATGTACTCAGATTCAGACTCTGAGGTGGGACCATCTTGTTTGCGGAGTAGAGGTTATATTTCTTTGTTTTGGCTGCTGGGAAGCTGGGAGAGGAATTACCTTCCTCTCCTCCAGACAAAACAGAAAGGAAGCAATTGATCTTCAAAGTTCTTCCAGGTTTGAGAACTGATTCTGTGGGTTTTAGTGCATTGTCTTGTCATAGATTTACGCAAGTTACCACTGGTGTTAGTGCACGTGTAGGTATTTTAACAAGTACCATGGCTTTAATGATAACTTGAGTATAAGACTTCTCTTCCTTTCTCATCTTACAAAACATCTCTAGTTGTTCTCTGCCTTACATCCATTAAAGATTAATGGGGGCGCATGTGGCAAATTGTGGGTAGTGCCGAGTGAAAGTAGTTGTCCAACTTCCAAGTGTCCTCACAGCATGGATTATCCTGGTGAGTTTATCAGAATCTTGTCTTCAGTTTTATATTTCCTTCCCTTTTATCCATGCTTCAGAATTTGACTGACTCATGAAGATTGATGTGCTCCTGAAACTCACAAAGAAATCCAGAATTCTAATAGTTAATTTATAATGAGAAATAAAATGTTCAAGCACACCAGTCATGTCAGCCTAATAAAAGCATTCTCCTGTGGTTTAAATAAAAACATATAGGAAGCCAAACTATAATCAGAATGTTGTTTGGCATCAGGGCAAGGGGAGTTAATTATATGATTACAATAATCAATGATCCCAGACTCTGATTGCCTGGTTATAATAGCCAGGATTCTTTCAGTTGTAGAAATTATCTTGGGCCAAAAGAAGAGTTTGTTTAAAAATTACCAAATACCGCTCTGGGAAATTCCATGGGAGAGTTGGTTTTCAAAGATTGCTGGAATCAGGACTAGAAAACCTCCAGGGTTCTCTTCCTATTGTCTTCATTCACTCCCTCTGCAGGTAAGGATGATATATCCCATGGTTCTCATTTCGGGAGAGTGACTGGCCCTTTTCCATTGGTATCTCTCAAGTGGGATTTCACTTGAGAGCTCTGGCTGCCTGTGGGCTGGAGGCTGATATTTGGACCTATACGCTATAGGTAGGGATGGAGTAGTAAGCAGCACCATGAGGCACAGGCTTGCTCCTGGTGGCTCCAGACAATGAATGAAAGTCATTGTTGGCTGCCATTTGCTGGTTTGGAACACTGATGTTGATGTAATCCATCTCTGCTCCCAGAACCAGAGCAGTCTGTTTATGAGCCAGGACATCTCTTCCCCAGGAAGATGCCTCCCTTACTTTTCTGACCTTGTGCTTTCCTGAGTTTCTCTGAAGGCCATTTCTCTTCTAATGGACTTGTTCTTTTCTTATATTCTCTATTCAGCTATAGCTTTAAGCTGATATCTAAGAGGAAAATTTATGTTGATTTTTAAATATTTTTATTCTCAAAAGACCATCTTATTTCAAATTTGATGAAACATATCACTTAAAGATTGTTGCTCTGTTCTGCAGATTTGAAAGGGGGGGTGCTAATCATAAAGAGTTTATAAGTAACTGACTGAAAGTCATTCAGTATTTAAATTGTTGGAGCATTGTCCTGTACCAAAAGGTTGTGGGTTCAATTCCCAGTCAGTCCAGTCAGGGCACATACTTAGGCTTGGGGCTCAATCCCCAGGTGGGGCATGTACGAAAGGCAACTAATCAATGCTTCTCTCTCACATCTATGTTGCTCTCTCTCTCTCTCCTCATTCATCTTTCTCTAAAATCAATACAACATATCCTTGGGTGAGGATTAAAAAATAAATAACTGAATATTTTAATTTCCACTATTTACTTTTTCTCATTGTAAATCTATATCTCTTTATATATAATTTTATTGCTTTATTCATTCAATATTTTTCAGTGCCTACCTTGTATCAGGCTCTGTGCTGGGAGGTGATAATAAGATAGGGCGGAGGGCCTGAGCACGGATAGAATGGGTTTCTGCCCTTTAAGTGAGTGGAGATATGCCCACTGCTGCCTTGCAAGTTGGCCTGCCCAAAGCAAAACTGTGATATTTGACTGATAATCATATCATTTGAGTCATAACTTTGGAAAAGAAAAGATAGGCAAATAAGTTCATTGTCATCTATTAATACTTAAACATCTTAAGATTATGGAATATTTTCTTTATATTTCCATGTTAAGATTATTAAATATTTATATATAAATACTATTCAAACTCCCATTTATCTACTCATTACCTGATTATAAATATAAGTTGACATCTTTACAAAATTTGCTTTGTATTTTTTAGGGAAATAATTTATAATGACTTACATAGCCATCAATATATTCACTCTATTGTTGGACATTACCTTCCAGATTTTCACCATTACACATGAGGTTGCATTGACTATCCTTATACATGTCTCCTCGAGTATATATGCAAGGATTTCTTTATACTCAGAAACAGAATTTCTGGGTATTAAGATATATGCACCTTCAATTTAGCAAGGCACTGCCACCAGTAGTGTATAAATATACACATTCTTTCATATCCTTAACAATATTTTTAATTTTTACCAATCTTATGGGTATGAAATGGTACCTCATTGTTGTTTTACTTTGCATTTCACTAATCACTGAATTTATCTTAAAATATTTACTAGCCTTCTGGTTTCTTTTACTGTGAATTGACTGTTTATAGGCTTTGTCCATTTTTCTATGGGATTCTGTCTTTCATTGATGTGTAAGAATGTTTATTCTGGGTATTAATCTTGTTTTGGTTAATTTTATGATTTTTCTTCTCTATGGCTTCTCTTCTAACTGTTCAAGCTGTCTTTTGATCAATAGAAGTTTTAAATTATAATTTAATCAAAACATATATAATGTCAGACTGTAAACATTTTAGAAATTACATATATGTGTATATATACATATATAAACACATATGTAACATACTAGAGGCCCAGTGCATGAAATTTGTGCATGGGGGGTGGGGGGTCCCTCAGCCCGGGCTGCACCCTCTCTAATCTGGGACCCCTCAGGGGATGTCTGACTGCAATCCGGGACCATTGACTCTTAACCACTCGCCTGCCTGCCTGCCTGATCACCCCTAACCACCTCTGCCTGCCGGCCTGATCACCCCCTAACTGCTTCCCTGCCAGCCTGGTCGCTCCCTAACTGCCCCCCTGCCGGCCTGGTTGCCCCTAACCGCCTCTGCCTTGACTCCCGCTACCATGGCTTTGTCTGGAAGGATGTCTGGAAGATGTCCGGACTAATTAGCATATTACCCTTTTATTAATATAGATATTGATTGAGTCATAAACAAGGGAGTTATTTCATGTCCTTCAATAAATTTTGAATTTTTTCATAAATATCTTATAAATCTTGTTACATATATTGCTATAGGAATTTTAGAAATTTTATTGCAATTATAAATGGGATTTTTCCACTTAGTCATGCTTTCTAATTTCTTATTGCTGATATATGAGTATACTATTTTTGTGTATTGATCTTATATCCAACAACCGTCCTGAAACTTGCCTGATGTTATGATTCAAAGATTCTCTTAGATTTTTAGATGTAGACAGTTTTATTATCTGTGGACAATGAAAATTTTGTTCCATTCCAATTATTATACTAATGATTCTTTTTCTTGTTTTACTGCCTTTGCTAGAATGTCTAGTGCATCGCTGAATAGAAAAGCTGATAGAGGACTTCTCTGACCAGGAATGTTTCTGGGGAGGAGTTTCATCAGCTTAGTTTTTATTCTTATTTACTGTTTTCTTCTCATAGTGATGTTGCCTTTTTTTTCTCACATTTTAAGTATGTTTAATTTTCCTGGCCTAGCAGCAATCAGGTAAATTCTGTGGAGGGGGGGTGGGGGGGTGGGGATAAGAAGTTTGGACCATTTCCTCAATATTTTAGTTCAAGAGTGCCCTCTTCTGTTAGAACAGTGAAGTGAACTTTATTTCATTAATGACTTCTATTATTATTATTCTTTTTTTTTGGAGGAGCGGTGGTTTTAGGACCCTTAATTTCTGGGCTTGATTTCTTATTTTTCTTTATTTTGCCAGTTGTCCCCACCCTCGCTTCCTTGGAATCATTGCACACCAAGGCTGACGTTGTGGTCTTGCATACTTTCCAAGCCTCTTTCTTAAAAGCCAATGTTCAGATCCTCTAGTCTCAGACTTGGTCTCAGTTTTTCCCCATCAGAGAAGAATGCTCTATTTCTGGGTCCATGTTCTCTGTATTCCATCCCCACTGGGGAGTTGCCACTCTTTCCTCTCTTCCATGTAATCCCTGCCCAATTTTGCTCCAGCTTGGGCTCGGATCTAACTCTACCAATTCTGGATTGTTTTCCTCACTACATTAAACTGAAGTTTGTAGACTTTTCTGGCCTCTGTTTTGCTGCATGCATGGGAAATTGTGTGATTTTATTTGCGTTGCTGTTGATATGTATAGTTTTGGAGGATATATGTAGAAATTTGGATTTAAGGAACTGAAGGATCTAGGAATGTTTTATAGTCCTCCTCTATGCCTGTGGAATTATCATTTTATCTTTGTGATTCTGTCATTTTTTGCTTTACATATATTATGTGTTGTTGAGTATGTCATATATTCTTGGTGACTTATTCCTTTAATCAATAGGTAATGATTAGCAAATCTTTATAATTAATAGTTTTTGGTTAATATTTGTATGATGTATCTTTTATATTCTTTTGCTTTCAAACTTTATTTGAAAATAATTCTAGGTATAAAAGCATAGAATCGGACTGCATAAACAATTTGTAGTTCAATTTAAGTCTGAGAAAATACTTTCCTTGATGGGCTTTACCCCTTTACTTTCACTGTGATTGCAAATATATTTAATTTTATGATTTTAATTTGTCTGGCGAGCAGAAATTGATTTTCTTTTCTGGTATTCACAGTTCCTGCTTTGTATTAGGTTGGCCTCTTTTGGGGGGAAAAAAGTCCTATTTGCTGGTTTGAAAGTTACACTTCTAATTTTTGTTCTTTTAGTTTCCAGTACTCAAACTTTAGTGTGCATCAAAATCACCTAGAGGGCTTGTGAAAACACAGATTGCTGGGCCCACCCTCAGAATTTCTAATTCAGTAGATCTTGAGTGGGACTGAAGTACAGTCACACACTGCTTAACAACAAAGACACACTCTGAGAAATGCATCATTAGGTGATTTCATTGTTGTGCAAAGATGGTGGAGTGTATTTACTTAAACCTAGATGGTGTAGCCCACTGCACACCTAGGCTGTACAAGATAGCCCATTGCTCCTAAGCTACAAACAGAATGCAGGCCTGTTCCTGTACAAAATAACATGAGATTAAATCAAGCACAAAAGAAAATGATGCAGTCATGAGGTGTATGAGTCTGCTGACCGAGTTAACACGGCATATTGCTTTACAGAAAACTTTTTATTCTAGCAGAAAGAATATACTTTAAAATAGCGATAAAAAATATAGGATATAAATACACAAACCAGTAACATGGTCATTTATTATCATTCTCAAATATTATGTGCTCTACATAATTGTATGTGTTATGCTCCTATACACCAGCAGTTCAGTGGGTTTGTTCACACCAGCATCACTACACACACGTGAGTAATGTGTTGCACTACAATGTTATGATGACTACAACACCACAAGGCAATAGGAGTTTTTTAGCTCCATTTCAATCTTATGAAACCCCTATCGTATATTTGGTCCATCATTGACTGAAACACCATTATGCGGCACATGACAGTATTTGCATTTCTTTAACAAGCTACTACTCTGGAAACCACTTCTTGTCAGGAATTGGTGATTATCACCAGGTAGAACCTGGGACACTTCAGTTTGCGGGCTGATGCTCTATCCACTGAGCCAACCCGGCTAAGGCTGGAATTCTTTATTTGTTGGATTATGTTACTTTCCCACCAGCTCGGCCATGCATTGAAATGTTTCAGTTTCCCTGTACCCAATATTTTTAGATGTGCAATTACCAGTGGAGTTTCTTTGACCATCTCATTTCATAATATTATCAGAACAGAGAATTAGGACTTTAATTTCTCATTGGAAAATAATTTCCTCCCAAACCCCACCCTCAGTTTCAAACAGAAAGAAACTTTCTGGCAAGTTTCCCTGGACTGGTTACTCTAGTTTTTTGGTCTGTATTATATGGAGACTCCTGGCTGCAAGAGTTTAGCACTTGCCTTCTGTGAAATCCCCAAGACCACGTCTTCTGCTCTTTGACATGCAGTTCAAACTGCAGTCCTATCCTGGGACATCAGCTTATGGCTTCCCATTCTAATGAGTATGTCCTTCATTTCCAACATTTCAGGTTTTTCCTTTTGAGCCTGGCTGTGCTTCTACACTTTGGGGAGGGAGGGCGTATTTCATCTGCATTACTGCGTGTTTAATGGGGGGAGGTTGGAGAAGCTATGATATCTCAGTCCTCGTGGTTGTCCGCTATTATCTTTTCAGTTGTCATCCAGCAGAGAGCATGGGGCATAGGATCAAAAAGAGTTGAGGGGCAGAAAATGGGTGGTAAAGTGAGTCCCAAAAGTCCAGAATGCACCCAAGCTCAGGTAATAATTTAAAATCCTTGGGATTGGTAGCATATCATTAGCACAGGAGAGTAGTGGATGGTGCTGAGTTGGAAGTAATGGAGGAAGGGCCCCCTGCTGGTGATAGGTAACACTGAAAACAAGGCTGAGACAATTGTAGGTTTTAAAATTTTTATTGGGGCCAATCCTCCTTGAAATGGTTTTATTTTATGTAAAGTATACACCACTAAAACATTTAAATATGTTTGTTTTTTAAGTCATTCTTTTCTCAGATACTGACTTATTCCTCTTAGGTGTGCATTGACAACATATGCTGAAAACTACACTCCACCATATAATTATCAGCTACTTGTGAGTATAAGAGGGCTGTGAAGCCACATTCTAATACTTGTTTATGTACATAAAATGGTTCTGTACGTCTAGTGTAAATAGTCAAGCTTAGGAAGAGAGGACAATTGCTGAGATTTATGATGTTTTATATTTATTTAGAGATATTTTCTATTGGAGGGAGTCCATAGAATATTTTATTGTTATGATTTATTTTTAGATGTTTATAGATTTCAGGGAGAAAATATTGTAGTGTCCAAAACATATTAGTTGCTTTCTTCTTCATCTTGTTTTATTATCTCTGTCCCTGAATTTAATTTATCTGGAATAAGAACCTGCCTTTCTATTCATTTGTATTGCATTGACACATAAAAGTAATTGGCTTAATTTAGCTTTGGGAAATGTGTATGTTGATATTATATGTCCAGTTTATTACTTTAATATATTTGTACTTAAAAAATTATACAACAGAAACAGAACAAGGCTGCATCTTATTAGGCTTGTCGATTAACCAGTGTAATAGATAAGGTATTTGATTATTGAAAAGGAGAAGAAAATTTTTATCTTTATTTTAAGATAGTATGATTACCTTCTTAGGAAAACCAAGATATTAAACTGAGAATTAAATAAGACCATTTAGTAGGTGAGTAAATACAAATTAAGCATATGAAAAACAGTATCTTTCCTTCACATCAGCACTAACTGGTTAGTAAACTATAAAAGAAAAAGCATACAAATTACTATAGCAACACAAATTTAAAATACTTTCATCAGGAAAAGCTTAGATTAGTAAAGATCAATAAAGATGTGGTAGATTGTCTCTGAAGATGGCTGGCCTTCTGTTTGTGCTGGCCACTTTCCCAGCAAGATGTGAATATCTCTTTGCCTTTTGAATCTGGACTATCAGGCTTTTGATTTGATCAATAGAACATGACAAAAGTGACCTTGTGCCAGATGTAGGCCTAGCTTATAAAAAGACTGCTTCCAAGTCTCTTGGAGCCCTGAGCTACCTCATGAGAAATCCAGGCTCCTGGGCTAGAGCGCGAGGCCATGAGGAGAAACACTACTGAGCTTGGCTTAGGAATGAAGAAGCCATCTCGGACATTCAGCCGACCTGAGCCTGGACTCCCACTCCAGCTGCCATCCGACTGCAACCCATGAAAGATTCCAGCCATTAATTTTTAAAAATATTCACTCAGAGGTAAACAGAACCCTCAAATAAAAGGGAATAACTACCATTTTAGAGGACTGGAAAACTAAATTAATTAAAAATTAAATTTATACATTTAATACGCAGTGGGGTGAGGATGGGGTGAGATTTTTTTAAATATATTTTAGAGAGAGAGGGAGGAGGAGGAACTGATCAACTGCCTCGAGTATGCACCCCAACCAGGGATCAGACCCCCAACCTAGATATGTGCCCTGACTGGGAATCGAACCCACTACCTTTTTGGTATACGAATGATGCTCTGACCAACTGAGCCACCCTGCCAGGACAAGATGGGTTATTTTATCTGTTGCCAGACAAATTGTAAATTATTTTAATCTTTCTGGAAAGGAATTTGGCAGTATGTATCAAGATACTATTTGATCTAATAATTTTCCTTTTAAGAAATTTCCCCAAAGGAAAATAATTTAAAATGCAGAGATACTAGTCACTGGATTATTTATAATGGCTAAACTTGGAAAATGCTTAATGTTTTAGTATTAGAAATAGTACTAATTGAATATGCTATAATCATATGATGAGGTTATTGTATCCTTTATAACATGAAAGATAGCTCTTAGTGTCTTGATAAATCTTCATTTAAGGCAGTGGTTCTCAACCTTCCTAATGCCGCTACCCTTTAATACAGTTCCTCATGTTGTGGTGACCCCCAACCATAAAATTATTTTCGTTGCTACTTCATAACTGTAATGTTGCTACTGTTATGAATCGTAATGTAAATATCTGATATGCAGGATGTATTTTCATTGTTACCAATTAAACATAATTAAAGCATAGTGATTAATCACAAAACAATATGTAACTATATATGTGTTTTCCGATGGTCTTAGGTGACCCCTGTGAAAGGGTCGTTCGACCCCCAAAGGGGTCGCGACCCACAGGTTGAGAACCGCTGATTTAAGGTTAAGAAAAACATTAGTATGCAAAATTGAACATATATTTTATCTAAACTATGTAAAACATAGGAGAAAAAATGAAAAAACTGTCAAAATGCTACTAAAGTTGGTCATTTTCTTCATCTCTACATTTTTTATCCTGATTTTTATAATCAAAAAACACACAAGGAAACAAATATGTTATTTAAAAATGCAATTCAGGCTTCTTTCCTTATATACATGGAATTTGGTTCCATCTCTAAACAAAATGAAGTTGAAGACATAATTACAAACTCACAAAGCCTGAAGGATGAATTTTCCATAGGCAGAAATTTAAGGGTGTATCTCTGAGTGCATAAGTCTTTAGCCATTGTGTTACATACTTATGGTTTTAATTTTTTCAGCGTTATTTCTAATATTTCCCCATTGCTTATTTCCACATTAATAGCACACATGCCATGGCAGTTGTTTGGCTTTAGTTAGAGTTTCGTTCATTCACTTCCAAGCCAAAGTAATTGATTTTGAGACATGTTTTTAGCACTGCTTTTTAGCACCCCTATTTAATGAATGGTTGTATTACATTCTTATAGAATATAAAAATATTTAAAATTATAAGTGGGTGGCTAAATAACAGCAGAATAGTAACTGAGGTTATCTTGCATATAAACAAGTATCTATATATATAAAAGCCTAAGTGACTGGCCTACCGACCGGCCGGTACGTATGACACGCACTGACTACCAGGAGTCAGATGCTTAACACGGGAGCGGAAACCACAGGCATGGAAACATGGTACAGACTGATGAATCTCAGAGGGAAGAGGGGAGGGGGAGGGTGCGAAGAGATTAAGCAAAGATCTTATATGCATACTAGAGGCCCGGTGCATGGATTCATGCACTGGGGGGGTCCCTCGACCTAGCCTCTCCAACATCCTCTGAGGAGTCCCGGATTGTGAGAGGGCACAGGCCAAGCTGAGGGACCCCACCAGTGCATGAATCCGTGCACCAGGCCTCTAGTATACTTCATAAAATACTACTATTTTTTTTCATGCTAGGCATTTTACCATATGGCCTTAGCATAAATAGTTCACCACTCACTCAGGCTACCACTTTTGCAATTATATCTGGATTCATACTACTTCAAATTTTGTGCATGAATTGAAACTTTTATCAATTTTTATATGATGGGCTCTTACATTTGTTTAAATGTGTATTTGCATAAAGTGGGACAGCATTGTGGGAAACTTAAAGAAAATGCAACTTATCATACCAGAACTCTAGACATAAGTAAGGAAATACAGAATATGTGAAAGTTAAGGAATTATTTCCAAGGAGAGAAATGAATGAGAATTGCAAGCTACATCTTCAGAACTTCACTTCTTGCACTGGGTACTTTTCATGGCTCACCCAATTTCAGTGAAAGATATTGTCTTTTAAAAGCTTCCCCTTCCTTTTCCCAAAGAACCAAGAGAGGAAAAGATTCAGAGAAGGTAGGTTGGAGGACTGGTCCATGGCTGGCTGTGTTGTAGGTTACGTGAGCCTTTAGGACAGGGGACAAGTCTTTGGCCCCACCCTTCCTTCCTGCTGTCTGGTAGTTTGATTTCCAGCACCCATATTTAGAAGTTAGCCAACCCTGCTATTGTTAATATTCTTGAAATTATTGCCAATAAATGAATAAGTGTTATTATACAAAACTAAAGCATATTATACTCATTTTTTTCCTGGGAAGTACTTTTTGTCCTCTATACTCTATTTTAAGCAAAATTTTCTGCATATTAGGTACCAAAGTTTTCTGCCTCGAGATGTTTTTTGGATGTTATATTATCACCATCATTTCCTGGTTAGCTAGGAGTTTCCATCATTTAATATAGTTAGCTTTTCAAAAGCACTTTTCTGCACTTTTTCAGTGTGGTAAAATACACATAATATAAAATGTACTATTTTAACCCATTTTCAGTGTACAATTTAGTGGTATAAGTATAGTTACATTGTTGTTATATTTATGTTTAAAAATTCTAAAAGAAATGAAAACATTACTAGTATTGTCAGACTCCAAAAGTAATGTGGGCCCTAAGCATTGGGCTTTTCCTGTGCTTCATGGCTTCTGGGCCCAGCCAGGACCTTCTGGAAGTTTAACACCTGCCTAACCGGGACTTGTTCAATTTGATTGGCTGGTGTTGTATTGATTGAGAAATACTCTGAGTATCATTCCAAACAAAAATGCATCTTAGATAGGAGTTGGAAGTGGGCAGGATCATTAGGAGCCCTTTATTGTTCAATTCAGCTCATTCACATGAAAGAAACTACCCTAAGCTTGGAGTTGCCTTTACTTGTCTGCCTCCTTAAGAAGGGCTTTGCCAAACTTCTGCCCTGAAATTTAACTAGATAATGTTCCGGCCCTGTGATGTGTCTTCACAGGACTTCCACAGCTTCACCCAGTTATTTGGAATACAATAGGATTTGCCTTATTGATTACTCTCAGTAATGTGGGTGGGCCTTGTCCAATCAGTTGATGGTAGCCTTAAGAGTGAAAACCTGAGGTTTCTTGGAGAAGGAATCCTGCCTCAACAGTTGTAATATAGAAATTCTGCCTAAGTTTCTAGTCTTACATTCATGTGAGCCAGTTCCTCAAACTCTCTCTCTCTCTCTCTTCTCTCTCTCTCTCTCTCTCTCTCTCTCTCTCTCTCATCTTCACTGGTATAGACAGAAAGGTATTCATGAGCTCTCTGGCTCTCAAATTCTACTATTTGATTTGATTCTCTTTTATTGATCCTGTCTCTTTCATTAATCCTGTCCCATCCTAATAGCCATTTATTTATGACCAAGTAATCTTTTTTATTAAGGATTTTGGCAGACATTGAAATCAAGTCTGCTTGAAAATTAGAAATAAATATTATAACTTCTGCTCATCTCGTGTATCACCAACAATTGAGAAATGATGGATATCTATTTTCAGAAAACTCAGTTCTTGATTATTTTGGTATTGTGTCCTTTTAGTAAAAAGAACCCTATTTTTTCTGTAATTATATTTGCACTTATATTGGCTTCTGAAGTTAAATAACCAAGGTCTCCTTTCTGGTTAAGTCATAAAGTTCAGTTCTACTCCAGGGAACTTAAGATAGTGGGAGACTTCATTTTCTTCTTTTTTATCTTTAATTTCTACAGTGAACATATTTGACTTTTGTAATGGTGACAAAAAATTTAAATTGAGAACTCTAAGACTCAAATTTTTACCTAACTGCACCGTTACACATATAAAACAGTTGCAGGTGTCCTCACATAATATAGACTGAGAAATAAGAAGAATGATATTTATTTTTATGTGATTAAAATGATATGACCAATAAAAAATTTATTCATTAGCAGGAAAAAAATCAGTCAATAGCTAAGGTTCAGTAGTATATTGCTTAGTTTTTTATGCTTGCCATTACTAGAGAGTGTGTAATATTGTCAGCTTATTTTGTGAAATGTTTGTTCATGTAGATCCCCATATTTTTCTTTGTGATGAAAACTTACTGTATTGACTAGACTAGACTCATTAATGTCATCAATGTTTACATGTAAACTCATAGCCTAAACTTCCTTGTGCTCCCTGTGACTATTTTCCTTCAGTTGAATACCTGCATTTGTTACAAGCACTTTTTCTTTGTAAAATTATATCAAATAAAAAAGGTAATGAATGTTTCTTAAATATGTAACAAAAATATATAATTATTTATATATTTAATATTGCTATATTTGACAATTACTCTTATGTTTGGAACTAAATCATCAGGAGAAAAAAATGCCCAATAGAAATGACATCACTTTATAAGTAGTGAAGGAGATGAATGAAGGGATCTGTCTGAGATGCCTATGCCCTGTGATCCCAGGGTTGATAAAGTAGATTTAGCTGTAAGGGAATTTTTCTTTTCCTCCCACATTACTCTGCATGTGTGCTTAGAAGACAACCTTATTAGGGGAAGACGGGTCTTTAGTCAAATGTATATAAGTGCTAAAGAATTTTATACATGATGTATACTGAAAATAATGAAACGAAATATTTCTGCAATCTACTATTATGTCTACTTTCATTCCATCCAGTGTGACATTCACATTAATAAGTTTGCTGCCTAAAATGCCTTTTCAAGAGTAACTGGAGAACTCTAAATGAGCATACTTATAGGCTTGCTAGGGTAGAATGGTCTTTGTTGCATGAATGCCAGGTGGCTAATAGCTGTCTGTAATGGTGGACACAAGGTTAGTTCACAGTGACTGATTTGGCCAGGAAACATAACCCATTATGCATTTTTATGGATGATCTGGATGGAGGAATTGAGCTATGCTTTTAAATTATCTTATAATAGTAAATTAGACAGAGTTACTGATATTCCAGAAGGCAGGCCTAAAATGGAAAATGACCTTGAAAATAAAACTATCAAAAATAAAAGGTCCTAAAGAAAAAGCATGAAATTAAATAAGAATAACCAGAGAACAGTCCCTTGGAAATTGGGAAAAACTGGGTGAGTATTGGGTATCTTTTGACTAAAAAATAGCAATATAATTTTATTCTTGAAAAAAAGAAGGTTTGGGAAATAATGGTGCCTTGTGTAAGAATATAACACTCAAGGAGTGATGGGGTTGGGGTGAGGAGGGATTGGGTATCTAACAGTACAATAGATACCTATAACTTAAAGATACATGGATACATTTTACTGATATAAATGGTAAAACCATATTCTATTTGTCCTTCATAATGAAGGAAGGTCAATTGGGGGCCCTATTGACCAAGAGGACCCTCCTGTAACATCCTAACCTGCCTTTCTATGACATGTTAAAAAGAAGAAAGAAAGAAAAGAGAAGAAAAGGAAGAAGAACATGTTCTTAACCTTAAGGCAGTGATTTTCTTGTTGCACCTTAGTGGTTTCTGATTCTGCAGGGCCTGTTGCCCTCAGTGCTCAGTGTTCCTTTATCTGATGCTCCTTATTTTTGCATCTTTTATGAGAACATTTCATTCAACTTTCTTTCTTTTTAAAAACATATTTTTATTGACTTCAGAGAGGAAGGGAAAGGGAGAGAGAGATAGAAACATCAGTGATGAGAGAGAATCATCTGCTTCCTGCACACCCCCTACTGGGGATCGGGCCCACAACCCAGGCATGTGCTCTGACCAGGAATCAAACCAGTGACCTCCTGGTTCATGGATCGATGCTCAACCACTGAATCACGCAGGCCAGGCCATTCAGCGGTCTCCAGGGGTGGGCAAACTTTTTGACTCGAGGGCCACAATGGGTTCTTAAACTGGACCGGAGGGCCGGAGCAAAAGCATGGATGGAGTGTTTGTGTGAACTAATATAAATTCAAAGTAAACATCATTACATAAAAGGGTACGGTCTTTTTTTTTTTTAGTTTTATTCATTTCAAATGGGCTGGATCTGGCCCGAGGGCCGTAGTTTGCCCACAGCTTGGACCCTTCCTAAAACAGTACCCTTAGAGTTGATGAGAGATTGATCCTTACTGTTGGTTATGTTTTGTCAGGTTTTGCTCTCTATGAAGCTTCTTTAGAAGTGAGCATTTGTTGGCTACTACTGCATTCTTCAATCTCCCTCTCCCTTCAGAATCTATGACATTGCAACACACTCCATATCCCTCCTTCTGTGTCCTTCAAAGTATTCCCAAGATTTGGATCCCAGAATCATGCTTATCTCATTTTCCACAATCTCAGGGAACTCATCTACTCCATGGCTCCCTGACCATCATTTTTTGGGGGAATCATATTTTTATCCAATTTCAAATTTACAGGAAAGTTGCAAAAATAGCACAAGGAGCTCTCATATAATCTTGACTCAGAGTCACCAATTGTTTACCATTAGGCTGGAGACATTGTGGTACTTTACCTCTAAATAATTCATGCTTTTCCTAAGAACAGGATTTTATAACTATGGTAAGTGTTCAACCTCGGGAAAGTTGATGCAGTATAATTATGTCATCCACAGTCTATATTCAAATATAATTCATGATCCCAATAATGTTCTTTATAGCTATTTTTCCCAGTCAGTGATCACTGCTGTGCATAGGGCACAGACCTCCCTCCAGGCCATCTGTTCCACAGCACTGCCTTCCAAATAAAGATTTTGTGCTGATGTCATCTCTAATTAAAAATGTCTAAAATCTGACTCATCTCCTCCTCCTGAAACAAGTTCTCCCCATCTCCATGTCTGTCTGATTCTTTTTAATAGTGTTACCTCTCCCATAGGTTTGAGGCTATGGAACATCTCTGATTCTTTACCCACTTAGCCAGGGAAGTCCTCTACCTTTTTCCTCTGAAATGTCTCCTCCAGTTTGGCTCTGCACAGCTCAGCTACCTGTTCCCAGGTACCCTCGTCTCCCTGAAGGGCTCAGGAAAGCTTGCAGTGATGGTTCTATCACAAATGAACTTTGTCAGAACTCAGGGTCTCTGAAGCACCAGAATAACGGACCAGCCAACAGATTCTGTGGTACTTCAAAAATCTGTTTCTATACACAATTTCTAAACACTTCTTCCCACTGCCACTAAATTGATGTTGAGTAAACATTTCATTATTAGGTTAGGATGTTGAAAATATAGCAACTGTCTGCAACACACATATGCATAGGAAAAAGTTGTGCTTGATCACTCCCCTTCTTCCCAAGCCCACCACCAGAGGGAAAACACACACTCTTCAATCCATTTAAAGAGTAGCCTGATTATAGTTCCTACAAGAAGTGTTTAATATCCCTTGAAAAACTCTTAGAGATCCTTTCCCATCCCCTCTTTGTAGTAAAGAACGAATATAGCAGAACTGAGACTGCTACCTGTTAAAAAACCTGCTTGTAAGGTTGGCCTTTGGTTGGCATCTAGAAACTTGGCTTTCCAGATAAGATTCCCTAAGAATGGCTCACTGTGCCTAGCCTCTGCAAACAATATGGTTTATGCTGAACACCTGCTTTCCTTCTGCAAGTCTGGAATTTTGGTATCAAGGCAGAGGGTGCCTATGTGACCAGCCTCCCACAAAAATTTTGTCCACTAAGTTTCTAATGAGCTTCCCCAGTAGAGAGCATTTCACAACTCATTGCTGGGGTAATTAAGTGCATCCTGTGTGACTCACTGGGAAAGGACTCTTGGAAGTTTGCACCTGGTTTCGTCTGGACTTCAGTTTGCATGCCTTTTCCCTTTGCTCATTTTGCTTTGTGTCCACTTGCTGCAATAAATCATAGCCCCTAGTACCACTATATGTTGAGTCTTGTGAGTCCTCCTAGCAAGTCATTGAATCTAAGGGTAGCCTTGGGAACCTCAACACTCCCTATTTTTCTCCCTGTGGCAGGTTTTTATTGTCCCAAAATGGCTGCAACATACCTGCCACCTCACATGCCCTTGCAGTGTGATTTTAACGGAGAGGCAGAATCTGTATTACCTCCCCTGCAATTGGGTGAACTGGGACTAGGGTGGGAGTGAAGCTTGTGACTTCTGAGGTCAGGTGATAAAAAGCTCCTGGTTCTCTTTGTGCCACCCTCACTCTCAGACCCAGTTATCATGCCATGAAGAAGCCCAAGCATGTATGTGAGGGAACCTGTGAGGTTGTTCCAGTCAACGGCCCTAGCTGGGGTCCCAGCAGACAGCCAACATCAACTACCAATTGGAATGAGAGAGGTTTCCAGCGTAGGTCCTAAGTTACCCCCAGCATTCAGGACTTCCTAGCTGAGAGCCCAGACACTGTGGAGCAGAGATGCTGCCTTTGATGTACCTTTTCCAAATTCCTGACCCAAAGAATCTAAAAATGGCCATTGTTTCTCATGCTACGTGTAGGTGGGCCTGTTACACAGCAATAATAACTGCAACTCTCCCGAAGGTGGTGTCCAGGTATATGGAGAGAGGGATACAATTTAGCATCCTGATGCCAGGGGGGAAGAATAGGGTATTTTTGAGTGGCATTTTTTGTGTCTGTTCTGGTCTCTGGGATGATATGCCTAGTCCACCTGGTTGCTCTTTTCTTTGTTGGCGTTAGTTGCTCTGGTCTGTGGACTTTGTTAACTGTCATTCTTTTCTATTTCTCTTGCTTTCTCTTTGGACTTCGTTGTAACCCTCATGGCATGTTTGGAATTACTCAGCCTTATTTACACTCCCACAGATACTGTTGACCCCACAGAAACCTTCTCTGACTCCCATTCATTCCCAGATCTAATTCTGAAACTGAGAGCTGAACCCCCTCTGCAGACTTGCAGTTACTTCGGGGTCTTGTTTATGCCATAAGATACCAAAAGTGGCTCAGGATTGATGACTCTCAAAGTCTCCGTCTGCCTGACCATGCTGCTCTACCAGCTTGGGTATGTGCCCCAGGCAAATGGAAGGGCAGCCTAATCTGTGTTTTGTTTCAAGAGTTCTCATGAGAGGTGGAAGCCAGGAGAAGACCCCACATACCTTTCTGCCATTATTCTCATTTAATACTAGAGGCCTGGATTCGTGCACCAGTGGGGTCCCTCGGCCTGGCCTGTGGGGATCGGGCTGAAACCAGTTCTCCAACATCCCCCAAGGGGTCCCGGATTGCAAGAGGGCAGTTCTTGGGTGACACCCCTGGAATCTGGCTCCCTCCTCTCTGGTTCTGGGTGTGTCACCCAAGAATCACCAACTGACTGCAGCTCAGCAGCTCCTGCGTCGAGCATCTGCCCCCTGGTGGTCAGTGCGCATCGTAGTTACTGGCCGGTTGCTTAAGCTTTTATGTATATAGACTGGAGGCCCGATGAACGAAATTAGTGCAAGAGTAGGCCTTCTTTCCCCTGGCTGCCGGCACCGGCTTCCCTCTGGCACCCGGGACCCAGACTTCCCTTGCAGCCCCGGCTTCATCCGGAAGGTCATCCAAAAGGACATCCGGTCTAATTAGCATATTATGCTTTTATTATTATAGATACTTCTCTGTGTCCCAAAGAGACTCTGCCTGATTAAAGTCTAGGTAGGAATGGGTACATTAGGAAACTGTTTCCGTTATCCTTTTCCCTTATTTTCTTCCAACAATTCTCCAGACTCTTCCTTATATTCCTGCTCTTTTTTTTTTAGCTCTTGTTGAAGCCTTATAGGCAAGGCATATTTTTCTCCACATTTGAAGAACTCTATGAGCTGATTCTTCCAGGTTTGGTCAATGATATTCTGAAGTCCATAAGTCTGTGAGTTGGATTGCAAGGTGTGTGTGTGTGTGTGTGTGTGTGTGTGTGTGTGTGTTGGGTGCCCATGATCCAGGGAAGTTGACATAGAAAATTAGCCATCACGTCCATTAATAGTCACTCCTCATTCTTCTCCATCTCCTGAAAAGCTACCTTTTTCCTCTGTGGACTTGCCTATTTTGTACATTTTATATAAGAAATCATACACTGTGTGGTATTTTGGTTTAGCTTTTGTCACTTGGCATAATGTTTTCTATGTTATAGCATCTATCAATACTTTATTCCTTTTATTGCCAAATAATATTTCATTGTGTGAATAGACCACATTTTGTTTATTCACCCATCAGTTGATATTGTAAATAGTTGAGATCCAATTCTAATTGCATTTCCTGAATCCAGTCCTTTCCACCTTCAATCTTTAGTACCTTCTGTTGCCAGAATCCTTTTCCTAAAACATCACATTTAATCTTGTCATTCACATTATCAAAATGAATCAGCCTCTTTGCATAAAAGGTGCTAAAGGAACACATTGACCTTTCATTTGATGCTCTCTTCAGTTTGATGGCAGCTGGGGTAGGAATAGCAGATCCTGCCTCCCTCTAAGAAGGCAGTTTTGGCCAGTGATGCTTAAAATCTATTTTAAAGGGCCTCTACCTGATCAAAGGCAAACAAACAAGCCCCAAAGAAATAGACCCCAACAACAAAAAGCAAAAGCCCAAATTATGTAGAAAGGAACATGGATTAGATGTAGGTTTGGATTTTATTGTTTATATTTCTTTTCATCTCTTATTGTTAGACTTTCATGTGGATCCTGGAGGAATAAAGGATCTTATAGTTAGTTGGTTAGTTTGAAGTCCTGGCTGAGTCACTTAATATTGGCATTCTTTAAATTCTCCCCTTCTGAGATTTTAAGCAAATTATCTTTTCTCATATGTAAAATGAGAGCAGTAGTTTGTACTTCAGAGCCCTGTTATGAATTAAAAGATATAAACGCTCAACTACTATGCCCATGGCACTCAGAAAATAAATAGACACAATAATGATGGTTATGGTTGAACATCTGGTTAAAGTTTTCAATTATTTTCAATAAAGCCAATCTAAGATTTGAACTATGTTTAGCTGTTCTTTCATTTTTTATAGATTTTGGTGATTTAATTTTAATATTGTTCTAGTACTTTAAAATTTGTACCAATTAAAGGGAGAAATTATATAATCAGTTCAAGGGCTTTATGTTCCTTATCTATCATTACCCTTGATGGTAATCTAAAAGAATCATTATTTCCTTTGGGAAATGGTCCATGATAGTGTCTTATTTCTTACTAGAGGCCTGGTGCATGAATTTGTGCACGGGTGGGGTCTAGTTGGCCCGTCCTGATGGGGGCCCATTGGGCTGGGCCAATGTGGGTGAGGGGCCGCAGGCAGTTGGCCAGCCAGCCCTGCCCTGATCGGGGTGTTGGGGGCCGATCAGGGGCTGAACCAGATGGGGATGGAGCCAGTTGGGGCCTGGATCAGGCTGGTAGGCTGCCACAGTGTGTGTCGTAGTCACCAGTTGTTCTGGTTGTTCTGGTCAGTGCCGTTCTGGTCTCTGGGCTTTTATATATATAGATAATAGAAGCTTTTATGATATGCTCTAAGGGTAAATACCTTAAACATTATACTGAATTATGCTGAGGTAAATTTCTCATAGGAATGAATCTTTGAACTTGGCATTTACTGGCAAGTGTGACTGGATAGCAGTTATTAAAGATATAGCCCAAGGTATTATTCTTTGGAATAATTGTAACACATTAATTTTAAAAAGATGTTGAATGGTAGATAAATTGTAATTGTTTGGGTCTTACATAGATAATCATAAAATTTTATCTGTAAATGTATGGGTTAGAACAATTTTAAATGTATAATAATTTATTTTTAGTTTCATAAAACAACCATGAACTAATTTCTTCTTTCAGAATTATAAGTACTTATAAATGCAATAGCCTTTTTTTCTCATTGAGGTATTTATAATTTGAGAAGTTAAATTAATCAATTGTTTGAAAATTCACCTTTGTTCATAGTAAGACTAACATACTAAAGATTAGCTTTTAGACATCACTCCTTTTTACATATTTCAGTTATTCAATATCACTTTTCTTTCCTCCCCCCTCCTTTAGGATTATCCTTGTCAAGATGATTATTCAATAGTCCACAGAAAATGCCGTTCTCAGTTCTCAGATCTAAATGGCTCCAAAAGATTTGGCATCAACACTTGGCATGACGTGAGTGGGATTTATGCTAATTCATATGCCAAACAAGAACTCTACCCATCAACCGGTGGTCCTATACTCCCATTTTCATAATAATTTATGAAATCAGATTCTCTGACTAATGAAAGAATAATTGATTTAGCAGTTGATGATTTTTTTTATCATAATAAATGCAATGGAAATAATACTTTAGTAGTTTTCTTTAAAATCAAAATCTTACATTCTAGACCAGTGTGTATAATCTTCTTTTCATAAGCTACTCTAGTATTTTTCAGTTTAATATGCATACCACTGAGGGTATACAACACAATTCTAGATAGTTGGTGGAATTTTATTTTATTTAGGGACTGTTTTTATTTGAATTTTATTAGAAAAAATGCATAAAACTAGGACAATCATGCTTATGATTAGAGTGTGGCTACTTTTTAAAAAGTGAGCTAACAAATTCCACTTCTAAGTGAATGAAAATAAAGGTGACATTCAGATTTGACATGAAACTCCAATGGTGGAAATTTGGCTAACACTGGCACTGTAATAATGTTGAGTATGTGTGTGTGTGTGTGTGTGTGTGTGTGTGTGTGTGTGTTGGAGGAGTGTCTATGGACTTTGATTTCTTATGATGGCCAGCTGCACTGTGGATGGTTTATTCAGCACAGTATTTTTCCTTATTCAAGATAACACCTTTTTAGTGTATGGAATAGCAGAGATGCAGACAGAATCTTAGTGAAACTTTAGGGTTTAGAAAGTCCAATCATCTAGTGTTATATTTAGAAGAAATTCTAGAAGTTGTTTTGACTCACCCTCCAGTTTTATAGGTGAGCAAACAGAGACCAAGAGACGTTTAAGTAATTTGCCCAGGATTACATAAATAAATTCTAGTTGATCTTTGAGGTGCATTTGGACTCTAATTTTTTTAAATTAAATCTTTATTGTTCAGATTATTACATTTGTTCCTCTTTTTTCCCCCCACAACTCCCCTCCACCCAGTTCCCAACCCACCCTCCGCCCTTACTCCCCACCCACCGTCCTCATTCATAGGTGCGCGATTTTTGTCCAGTCTCTTCCCGCATCCCCTACACCCCTTTCCCCCCCAAGAATAGTCAGTCCATTCCCTTTCTATGCCCCTGATTCTATTATAATCACCAGTTCATTCTGTTCATCAGATTATGTATTCCCTTGATTTTTAGATTCACTTGTTGATAGATGTGTATTTGTTGTTCATAATTTGTATCTTTACCTTTTTCTTCTTCTTCCTCTTCTTACAGGATACCTTTCAGCATTTCATATAATACTGGTTTGGTGGTGATGAACTCCTTTAGCTTTTTCTTATCTGTGAAGCTCTTTATCTGACCTTCACTTCTGAATGATAGCTTTGCTGGATAAAGTAATCTTGGTTGTAGGTTCTTGGCATTCATCACTTTGAATATTTCTTGCCACTCCCTTCTGGCCTGCAAAGTTTCTGTTGAGAAATCAGCTGACAGTCGTATGGGTACTCCCTTGTATGTAACTGACTTTCTTTCTCTTGCTGCTTTTAAGAGTCTCTCTTTGTCTTTTGCTCTTGGCATTTAAATTATGATGTGTCTTGGTGTGGCCCTCTTTGGATTCCTTTTGTTTGGGGTTCTCTGCGCTTCCTGGACTTGAAAGTCTATTTCTTTCACCAGGTAGGGGAAGTTTTCTGTCATTATTTCTTCAAATAGGTTTTCAATATCTTGCTCTCTCTCTTCTTCTGGCACCCCTATAATTCTGATGTTGGTACACTTGAAGCTGTCCCAGAGGCTCCTTACACTATCTTCATATTTTCGGATTCATTTTTCATTTTGCTTTTCCAGTTGGGTGTTTTTTGCTTCTTCGTATTTCAAATCTTTGACTTGATTCTTGCGATCCTCTGGTCTGCTGTTGGGAGTCTGTATAATATTTATTTCAGTCAGTGTATGCTTAATTTCTAGTTGGTCCTTTATCACAATATCGAGGGTCTCACTAGATTTCTTGAGGATCTCACTACATTTATCGGCAGTCTCACCAGTCTTTTTGAGGGCCTTACTAAATTTATCGGTGGCTTCTAGACAGTTCTTTAAAGACCTTAAAAGTGTGGTTTTGAACTCTATATCCAGCAGTTTGCTTTCCTCCATTTCTGTCGTTTGTGTCCTGTTCCTTTGTCTCAGCATTTTTTATGCTTTCTTGGTGCACCCCCTTGTGGTCTTTGTGCACAGTCTTGTTGTAGTTAAGCCTTGATTGTTGTAGGTAACACTGGGGGGGATTTGACCTCCAGGCCAATTGGCTGTGAGAATCAGCTGTGTCTGCCCTGGGAGAACTTCTGTCCTGATCTCTAGGGAGGTGCTAATCTAGCCTCTGCCTGAGGCTATCCAGCAAATGCCTCCCTGCAAGGATTGGGCGGGGCGGGTCCCAGGGGATCAACAGGGCGGGCGGAGCGAGCAGTTATGGCTGCTCTCAGTCCTGCCTTCAGAGGCTCTGCTTCTCAGTGTCCCAGTAATTGCTGCAAGTACCTCCGAGAGAAAGCTGCCCTCGAGTTCCGACCAATGCCAGACAGTCCCGCTTCTCCCATTTGAGTCTGGGTCCCCAGAGACTCGCCCGGAACAGGACCTCAGAGCCTGAGACTTTCTCCCGATTGAAAAAGACAACCGCGCCCTCAGCCGCCAGCCCGCTCCGCATGCACCTCCACACCTTAGTATTTTACTTCCGCACCGTACCTCCTCTGAGTCTTGGTATGCTTTTCTCTTTCCTTCTAGTTGTAGAATTTCCACTCAGCCAGCCTTCCTGTGGTTCTGGGTGATGTCCATTCCGTCTTTTAGTTGTATTTTTGAAGTGGTTGTGCGAGGCAGCAATCTCCAGTGTTTACCTATGCCGCCATCTTGGTTTCTCTGGACTTTAATTTTTTTTGTGGGTTGGTTTATTTGGTCAGCCCAGGCTAAATTTATTCTCATTGTATTTTAAAAATAAATCCATGAAATAAGATTTCATAATAAGTGCAATTTAGCACTGCCTCCAACTCTTGATTAGCAAATATGAGAAAACCTGTAAGCCTTGTGAGTGGAGAAATGATAATTAATAAAGAAAATGCTGCCCTGGCTGGTGTTTCTAAGTGATTAGAGCCTCAGCCCCCCTGCACCGAGGGGTCTCGGGTTTGATTCCCAGTCAAGGGCATATACATGGATTATAGATTCCATCCCCAGCCCTGGTTGGGGTGCATGCGGGAAGCAACCAATTGATGTGTCTCTCCCACATCAATGTCTCTTTTTCTCTCTCTCTGTCTCTTTCTTCCTCCCCCCCACCACCGCTTTTCTCCTCTCCCTCCCTCCCTCTCTCCCTTCCACTCTTTCTAAAAAGCAATGGAAAAAATATCCTCTGTTGGAGAATTAACAAAAATGCAGCTATGCCAGGTCAGTATTTACCAGCAAAGTTTTACTAGAATTTCTTGCTACTTTAAACTGTGTCTGTATATAGGGTGTCCCAACAAAATGTACACATGCACTTTGAATAATTGTAAAGGCAGTGTTTATTAAAATACATTCCATTTTCAAAATTGAGCTATCAGCTGTTAAAGTGTGTATACATTTTTTGGGACACGCTGTGTACATAAGTGTGTGTATTATGTGTGTGTGAATATATATATGTACTGCTGGCATCACCCTAATCTCTGTCTTCATCTTGACATGGCATTCTCTGTGTATGCATATGTGTCCAAATTTTCCTTCTTATAAGGACAGCAGTCATATTGCAGTAGGGTTCCAGCTTAGTTTAGTATTATCTCATTTTAACTAATTGTATCTGCAATGACCCTATTTCTGAATAAGGTCATTTTGTAAGGTACCGGGGGTTAGAATTCAACATATGAGATTGGGGGGTGAGGGGGATTCAGTTCAAACCAGAATACTTCTCAAGAGAGTAGTCCTCATTCTTTCAAAGTGTGTAAACTTTCCTGCACAAGGGAATGAAGGCTACAGTCTACAAGCTGTTTTCTCTCTTGTGATCAAACCAAAATACTGTCGTTAACTACAACTTTTCAGCCAAGAATATGCAATGGGGAAAGGATAGTCTCTTTAAAAATGTGCTGGGAAAACTGGACAGCCCCCATTCAAAAAAATGAAACTGGAACCCTATCTTACCCATACCCAACAATCAACTAAAATGAATTAAAGCCTTGAATGTAAGACCTGACGCCATAAAACCCCTAGAAGAAAACATCGGGGGCAAGCTCCTTTACGTTGATAGTAATGATGATTTTTTGCTTTGAAACCAAAATCAAAGGCAACAAAGGCAAAACTAAACAAGTGGGCTACATAACAAATGTTCCGTACATCAAAGGAAACCATCAACAAAATAAAAAAGGCAACCTGCAGAATGGGTGAAAATATTTGCAAATGATATATCTTGTAGAGTTAATATTTAAAATATATGAAAGATGTATAAAACTCAATAGAAAAAAATTTTGTTTAAAAAATGGGTGGAGGAACTACAGAGACATTTTCCCAAAGACTATATGCCAGTGACCAACAGGTACATGAAAAGATATTCAACGTAATTCATCATCAGGAAAATGCAAATCAAAATCACAATGAGAGATCACCTCACACATGATAGAATGGCTATCATCAAAAAAGACAATAGATAACAAGTATTGATGGGAATGTGGAGAAAAGGGAACCTTTGTGCTGTATTGGTGGGAATGTAAATTGGTGCAGTCACTATGGGGAATAATATGGAAGCTCTTCCAAAACTTAAAAATAGAACCATCATATGATCCAGCAATTCCTCTTCTAGGTATTTATCCAAAGGAAATAAAATTGCTATCTTGAAAAGATATATGCTCCCCCTCCCCCATGTTCATTGCAGCATTATTTACAATAGCCAAGACATGGAAACAACCTAAGAGTTCAACAACAGATGAATAAAGAAAATGTGGTATATATATATATATATATATATATATATATATACACACACACACACACATGTATATATATATTTACACACAATGGAATATTATTCAGCTACAAAAAGAAAAACAAGAAAATCCTGCCATTTGCAAAAACATGAATGGCCCTTGAGGGCATTATGCTAAGTGAAATAAATCAGACAGAGAAAGATAAATACTATACAATCCTACTAGTATGTAAAAATAAAAAAAACAAGTAAATAAACAGAACTCTTAGATTCAGAAAACAGACTGGTGGTTGTCAGAGGGGGTGTGGATGAAATGAAAGAATGTAGCCAAAAGGTATAAACTTCCAGTTATAAAACAAATAAGTGCTTAGGAAGTAATGTACAGCATGGTGAGTATAGTTTACAACACACTATTATATATTTGAAAGTTGCTAAAAGTGTAAATCTTAAAGTTCTCATCACAAGGAAAAAATTATGTGTGGTGATGATGAATGTTAACTAAAATTATTGAGGCAGTCTTTTATCAAATAAACATATACCAAATCATGTTGTACAACTAAAACTAGTATAATTTTATATGTCAGTTATATCTCATTAAAAAAGAAAAAGACTTTTTACTATAAATAAAAAAGTCCGCTCTAAAAAAACTATTACCATCCAACCGGTGTGGCTCAATGGTTGAGCAACAACCCATGAACCAGGAAGTCACGGTTCGATTCCTGGTCAAGGCACATGCCTGGGTTGTGGGCCAGATCCCGAGTGGGGAGCATGCAGGAGGCAGCTGATTAATGATTCTCATCATTGATGTTTCTGTCTCTCCCTCTCCCTTCCTCTCTGAAATCAATAAAAACATATAAAACAATTACCTAGCTATTGTAATACTTCTATAGTACACATTTTTTAAAACCAGAACTCAGATACTAACAAGCTAAATAAATGTTTGTAAAAATCCTACCACTTCTGATGAAATTGATAGAAAAGGATAAAAAATAATTATTACTAGGAAAATTCTGGTCTTTTGGAGTTAGTGGTGGTCTCTATGATACAGTTTCTATTGTTTTATATAAGACCCAGAAATGAGGATTCAGTATCAAAATACTGGTTTTATTTTTCTAGTTCAGGCAATCATTTCTATGGAATAAATTATACTCTGGTTAATGCTTAAAATCTGGCTCCCTCTACTGGAAGATATAAAGGAAGGAGCTCCCTTCTTTTAACCTGAAGTCTAAGAAGCATATACAGGATAGAAGTTCACAACTCATATTTTCCTATATTTATGCATATATAGAGAAATTGCCTCATTGACCAACATGTGGTCTGTAATGAGGAAAAACTTGTAAATCTCACTATTTGTAAATCAACCACCAACTGTCCCCCACTTCCTGTTAATGGAGGGGAGCATGCCTCGTCTCCCCTGTTGCTGCTGGGGGTGGGATTCTTGGGGGTACAAGCACCTCAGAGGTCTCCAGGGGAGGATGAGATGTAGTAGAAAGCCTTAGTTCCGTGGTATAATTCCCCTGGGTTTCCAGTCCCATTTCCCTTGTCCAGTCATAGAAGAAGTGTAACTGGGGCTAAAATCAGAGTCAGTGCCCAGAGTTCCTTTCCATGTTGGAGCCAGGTCCAGTACAGCATAAGGCTAGCTCAGCTTGTGTTTCCACTGCAGTCCATCAGTCCATTGCATGTGGGGTCCACATGGCTGTGGGCCATACCGGCAAATGCTAGAGACCCAAGAGAGCACACTTCCCGAACAACAGGAGTCCCAAGAGTCAAAGAGAGCACAAAGCTGCTTTGTTCAGGGGATTATGTATTCCAAATATTCATGCGCTTGCATGGCCACGCCCATTCTGGCCAGCCATCTCTATCCCCAGGTGTGATGGGCAGGCAAGTATCTTCCCTATGTCATCTCAGCTTTACTGGGCATGCATCTATCTTCCCTATGTGGTTCCTTCCTCCAGTGTTTTGCAGGGAACATGCCTATGTCTTCCCTTTGTTCCTTTTCTGTTATTAATAACTAAATAATTACAACGCTATCATCCCCACTTTAACAGAGCTAATGTTTAATTCAGCTCCTCAAGCAAATAAGAATATGGCCGTGCATTAATGTTCCCCTCATTGAGACATGGTCTGCTGGTCTGCAGTTAGGATTTCAGAGCTGGAAGGAACCCAGAGACCCTCCCATCTAACTTGTTATTTTCCTGGTGGGAAAGCACAGGTGCCGAGAGAGGAAGCGGCTTCCTAAAATCATGCAGTTATGAGAACTTTGAAGTGCATATGACAAATTATGTATGATGCACTTCTCTAACATTTTACAGTGATTAATGCATCAAATCAAGTTAATAAATATTTCCCATGTTGCCTACTGTGCGCCAGACACCAAGAGATGTACACAGATGTGCATGATATGATCTTTGCTCCTCAAAGAACTTATGGTTGATTAAATGTTATGATTGATGATCCAGGTTAGACACAGCTGCCTGGTTTACAACTCCAAATGGCCAATTAAATGGCCTTTTCACATTAAGAAGCAATAATTCCTGACAGATGATTGATCATTTCTTTGCACAGCCAGTTAATATCATTGATTAGGTGTTGGCTCCTCTACAGCAAGCTTTGGGGCATGACTGGTTTCTGAACTAGAAATTGTCCTTGATGGGTGGGCGATATATGTGTTGGGGTGGGATTACAAAATTTTTTGTTGTAAGTGTAGAAAATGGCTTCTGACTATCTTGGTAAATGATCTAAAGTTGCTTTTGAATGGAAATGTCAGCATCTCCAAGTGTAATTGGGAAGCACATCTGCTTATCCAGTTCTATTTATTGGTCCAACAGACTCAGCCCTAAGCCAATCTTGCAATGCTAAGATGCCCATGCAAGTCTCTTGTAGTAAATTCAGTATATTATTTTTATCTGCCCACTCTAACTTCCATGTCAGCGGTAGTAGCACCATTCCTATGCATCTGTCTGTATGCATTTATAAACCCTCACCTAAGAGTGAACGAGTGAGCAGGCAAAGGATGGAGTGCTGAAGCCATTCTTTTTTTGTTTGGACCACTCCACTGCTCACTTATCCTGTTTCCCCAAGAAACAAAGTTATTAATTATGTAGAAACAGTAGTTGTAGTGATAGCCAGAGCTTCAACCCCAGATCTGTTTGCCAGCTGTGTCACCCTAGGAAAGTTACTTAACCTCATGCCTCACATTCCAAATAAGGTTGCTGTCATGATTAATGACTTAATATACATGAAGCCATTAGAAGAGATCCTGGTACATAGTGAGCATGTATATGCATCGGCTTATATTATTATTACTTGGTTTGTATGTGCAAGAAAAACTAATATGGTGTTTATAAATTCTTAAAAGGACTCAAAAGGTAATTTACAAAATGAGACCCAACTACATAATGCCATTTCCTGCTGGTTCTGGATACAGATATAGGGTAAGTTATTCTCTGGTGGGGAAACAGCCTTTTCAGTAACAATAGGCACCCGGGAGAGAAAGCTCAGTTATCACCTAATGAGCTAAATGCCAATCTCCTGCTGTTCCCATATCTTCTGCTTAGAACAGTGGTTCTCAACCTTGGCTGCACATTAGAATTACCTGGGAATCTTTTTAAAATCCTGATAATGTGCAGCCAAGGTTGAGAGCCACTGGCTTAGAAGATATAAAAGTATTATCAAAATGATTTTGTTAAGTTCATTGGGTGAGTGTGTGGGGAGAAACTCCTAGAGTCAAAAGTCAATCTGAATTTGAGCACACCACATCTCTCTTCCTTCTGAAACATTTTTAGGAAACAGGCTGTTCTATTTCAAAGTCATTGGTGGCTCTTGGGTACTCGGTTTTAGCATCAAAGGAAAGATACAACTGCAATAAAGGGACTCTGTGTTCTTAATATTCACCATGTAACATCAGGTGCTTCCCTCAGCCCCGCTTTGACTAGAACTTTCCACGCATTTAGCTTTTAAAATCAAATGAGACTTAATCAGCTGTTTCCTGTTTCATATCACTGGCATCTTATTCTGTACAGCCCAGAAATCAAGCTGAGCTTGAATTAAGATCCTGTTTTCTAGGCTGTTTCTGAAAGATAAAAAGACTAGTTGGATTTTAGCATCTTCAAAGCCCATACAACAGGCTGAGTTTTAGAGGTTTAATCATTTGTGTTACATAGTGTCTATTCAGGTACTGACAAAATCACACCTTTTATGAACTGTTTTCTCTTAGTGGCTGTGATCTTACCAGGATAAAGCATGGTTCCACCATAAGTGTCTTATCAACATTAATTGGGGATCTCACCCCATGTCACTAGTTGCTATAAACCTATTTGGCATTAATGAGTAGACAACATATATTTATTTCATGGCCATTCTGCTCTAAGTCAGCAATGAATAAACTCATTACAATTAAGGGCTGTGGACTTCCTGCATTGAAGTGTGAGGAGCTCTGTTGACTTGCTTCACAGAGAAACTGATGAAAATTATTATTTTTTAAATATTAAAACCTCTATAAATGGTCCTATGGGCAAACAGCAAATGAAAATACATCTATTTAAGAACATATACAAAAGTTTGGGAGTACTGCTCTCCCCTACTGTCCCGGCTCAGTAAGACAGACACTTCATGTCAGACTGCTGCAGCCAGGGAGCCAGGGATCCCTCTCCCCCAGCTTTTGTCCCCTCCCCCAGATCCAGAGCCCTGGCTCAGAGATTTTGCCTGTGGGAGAGCAGGCCATAAAACAGATAGCTCTTAATCTTTTTCTAAGGGAACTGACTTCATTTGTAACTGACTTTAGAGAAGTTCAAGCCAAAGGGCATTCTCCTGAAGTGAGGCTATTTGTGAAATGCATTTGGGAGGCAAATTTGTGGATTTAATGACAGCCTAGATTATAGGTTGATGACTTTGCAGGAGAGGGCTAGAATAAGACTGTTGGGAGGAGTCTATTCTGGGTGACAACAGATATCAAAGAGTAATGTTAGAAACCATTCCTTTAGCCCAGCCTGGTGTGGCTCAGTTGTTGTGCGTCCATCCATGAACCAGGAGGTCACGCCTTGATTCCCAGTCAGGGCACATGCCTGGGTTGCAGACTTGATGGCCAGTAGGGGGCACACAGGAGGCAGCCGATCAATGATTCTCCATCACATTGATGTTTCTATCTCTCTCTCCCTCTCCATTCCTCTCTGAAATAAAAGAGAAGAA